>NC_087146.1:7669781-7969781 GCF_030705265.1 Helicoverpa armigera | reverse complement strand
ATGGCAGACAAGACGAATTATAGACCAATTTCCTTGGCGACCATCGTTGCCAAGGTACTTGACAGTGTGCTCAACTCTCATTTCACCAAATACATTCAGTTGCACGACGCTCAGTTCGGATTCCGACCTGGGTTGTCCACTGAGGCAGCTGTATTTAGTTTGAAGCACACTGTCAAGTATTATACGGATAGACGAACACCCGTCTATGCCTGTTTCCTGGATCTGAGTAAGGCATTCGATCTAGTCGCGTATGACGTGTTGTGGGAGAAGCTTGCCGGGACGGGAGTGCCGCCAGAGTTGGCATCAGTCCTTAGGTACTGGTATCTCCACCAGGAGAATCGTGTGAAGTGGGCGGGTGAACTTTCGGATCCGAGCAGGTTGGAGTGTGGGGTGCGGCAGGGGTTTGAGCTCACCCTTACTCTTCAACCTGTACGTAAACGCCCTGGTTGAGGAGCTCAGCGGCATGCATGTCGGCTGCTACATTGATGGTGTTTGTTGTAACAACTTCAGCTACGCGGACGACATGGTGCTGCTGGCCCCTCAATCGGAGCTCTCCGGAAGTTGCTCGCAGTTTGTGAATCTTTTGTCACTTCACATGGTCTTACATATAATGTAAAAGACAGTGTACATGGCTTTTAAATCGGGTCCCAAAAGTCCACCAGTACAACCACTTTACCTTAATGGTGAAGCCTTAACAAGAGTGTGCCAATTTAAATACCTTGGACATTGGGTCACCGACGATTTAAAAGATGACGTCGATATGGAGAGGAACGCAGAGCATTGTCAGTTCGGGCGAATATGTTGGCGCGCAGATTCTCCCGTTGTACAGACGCAGTTAAAATTACATTATTTAAAGCGTATTGTACATCACTGTACACGGGAGCTCTGTGGGCTAACTATACTCAGAGAACATACAATGCTCTGCGGGTCCAATTTAATAACGCGTTCAGGGCGCTGTTGCGGCTTCCACGTTTCTGTAGCGCATCAGCCATGTTTGCTGATGCGCACACAGATGGCTTTGCAGCAATATGGCGTAAAAGACCGCATCCTTCATCAGTCGGTTGCGTGGAAGTCGCCACAGCATCTTGAGTGCTATAGCCAATAGACACGACTGTCCGCTAACGTGGAAATTAGTGCAGAGGACTAAGTCCCTGCTTACTATTATATATTAATTGTATTGTTTGTGTACCTAATGTATGGATCTCAGTTATCTGAATAAAGAAGTTTTATTTATTATTATTATTGCATAGGTATTTCACAACTTCTGAAATACCCTTTAATTTCCCTACATAGGTAAATATTTGCAAATATTTTGGTTAATTGACAAGTACCTATCAAGAAAATTGAATTTGGGAATAACCCTATTGTCACGGAAAAACTATCTCCTTATATAGATACATCATTTCTCACTAAGATGAAAACAAATAGTCGAGCAAACCACTGAAATAACGCTATAGAAATTATATAAATCACGCAATTTCCAACCTTATTGCATGGGAATAAGAACTATGGGAGTTAAGAACATAGTATGATATATTTTGTGGATTTTCTCATATATATCAGAGTACTTATGCTATATCTTACAATTGTTGTTAAGAAGTGCAGAAAAACTGTAGTGTTTGATTTTTTAAATATTATTTTTCGTTTCAAAATGGCGTCTCTTGCTAGTTTTTGTTAGTTTGCATTGTGGTTTTAGGATTGGTACAGGTATGTAGACATGTATATAATAATCTATACTTCCATACTAAAATATTGGAGAGGAAACATTTAAGCTTTGTTTGTTAGTTTGTACCCTAAACCAATAAACCGAACCGTTTGAAAAATTATTCCACTTTTAGAAAGCTACACTCTTCCCGGATAAAATATACCTTTCTAAGTATCCATGACGCGGTTGAAACCGCGGGAAATCGGCTTGCGTTAAATACTTAGGGATAAGGATGAAGAGTTTGTTTGAACGTGCTAATGTCAGGAACTACTCGTCCGGTTTGCATTGTTTTCAGAATTATATAACAAAAACTAAAACTGGTTTGACACACATCGTCATCAGCCTTTTGATCTGATCACTGGTCTCTTACACAGAGAAGGATTGATCGTTAATCACCACCCTGTTAAAGATAACGCGTGTCAAAAGTCTGTTTTACTCTTTTAACCAAACACCAATGATGTTTTGATTTAACCTATCTAGAGTCATTGACCTCAAGTATGATAAAGACGCTAAATACATGATTTTCTCACAAAACAAATATTTTGCTAATACAATATTTGCCATAAGGAATGACTGACAAAGTGGGTCTAATTTCTTGTACAAACTTCAATAATATTGGAAGGTCATTAAGGATATAGAAAGACACTCTATATACCTAATATACATATGTAAGTATGTATAATTATAAAGAAGAAGTTTGTTTGTTTGTTGGCTTGAGTGCGCTGATTTCAGGAACTACTGCACCGATTCAAAAAATCTTTCAGTGTTAGAATATAGCCGATTTATCGAAGAAAGCTATAGGCTACTGTTTGTCCGGGTGTGTGAAGTAGTTCCCATAGGATGAGTGTGAAACGGCTAGTGGAAGACTAGCTTTTGAACAAAAGAAATATCTATACGAAATGAAATAGACGTTCACATGTTTTATCGTATGTTTAATTATTTGAAAAATTAGACTTCAGGATGAAATAAAGGGTTTCACTAACGTTTCTCTGTAAATTCATAGGTACATTATTTTTCTTTTCAGACCATTGAAAGCCACTTCTTCGGACATTACGGACCTTGGTTCTATCCTCGCCCTCCAGGTTTCGGTCCGTATTACGGTCCGGGATTTGGTCCGGTTTTGGTCCGGGATTCGGTCCCGGCTTTGGTCCGGGATTCGGACCACCGCCGCCGCCTCCACCGTTCTTTGGATGATGGAAGATAACTGAAGGATGATGAAAATCTTTGAACTGGAATGGCTATCGAAATAAATGTTTATTGTTTATATTTTTAACTAGTTGTTTTATTTATCTATCTTAACTGTAATACTAACTAGGTAATACCATCCATATAGAGGAATTTTTCTGCACCCTACAGTTTCGGATAAACAATTGTACTGATTTAGAAGATTCTTTCTCTGTTTTGAAGCTACACTATCTCTGGGTACATCTATACCTACTAATATAAAAAGAAGAAACATTTTGTTTGTTTCTACCCTAAAGGCTCTGAAACTACTGAGACTACTTGAGAATTCTGTCACTGTTGGAAAGCTACACTATTCCCGAGGACATAGACTACATTTTATCCTTGACCGAGAAGAAGTTACCGAAACCACAGAAAAATAGCGTGACCGAGAAGAATACCCCGAAAGAAACCACAGAAAAATAGGTCATAAGTAATATTTTCTTTTTGCTTTTTACACAATCTAAATCGTCTCCATATCTTTTCTGTCCCTACTTAAATTTCCACTCAATTAATTTATTTGGCAGTTCTGCGGTAATTTTTCAGTTGAATAGCGTCCAACACAATGCATTCAATTGATTGTTTGTGGTAAAAACTGGGTCTCCGAAAACAATTTAAAGTTTTATGGTTTCAGGAAAGCGAGAAAATATGTTTTTATATTAAATTGATCATCTTTATGAATTCATTGTTTTATTTTACACGCTTTTTATTAGCTTCACCTGTATGTTTGTATGTTTGTAGGTTTGTATGTTTGTATGTTTGTTTGTAACCGACTTCTTTGGGCGCGATTTTGACCCACTTTAAACGGCCAGATTTCGTTCAAACTTTGTAGATTTATTGAGGACCGATGACAATACACTAATTTGATAAAATTATTCAATTTTAACCGACTTCCCAAAAGGAGGGGTTACACATACACATCGATTACTCCGAGGTTTATAGACCGATTTACGTGATTCTTTTTTTGTTCGACTTGGAATAGCTGCCAGTTGGTCCCATATTCATCAGGTCAGGATCTGATGATGGAAACCCTGAGAAATCGAGGGCAACCTTCAAAACTTGTAGGCATACATAGGGTAAAACTTGACACTTAGGTGTACGCCTAAAAGCACTATTCAACTGTGAAGATTTGGAGCTGACCTGATGATGGAGACCAGAGAGGGTCGAGGGAACTCGACAACTGAATATGTAAACTACCTCGTGTTTGGGCTTAAATTATTTGTATTGACAAGACCTTTGCAACAGTGAAGGTTTGGAGCTGACCTGATGATGGAGACCAGAGAAAGTCAAGGGAACTCGACAACTGAATATGTAAAATACCTCTTTTGGACTTATATTCTTTGTATTGATGAGAACTTCCCACTTGTATGGATAGTGACAACTATTCGTATCACTGAAAAGCTTTAAATAAATAACCTTTTTACAAAAAAATTAAACCGAGTTCCCAAAACACTAAAAGCAAAAAATACGAATTTTAGGTGCATCGGCCTAGAAGTCGGTGGCAAAATTAACTTAGTAACATCCATTAGACACCGACTTCTAGGCTTTTCAATTTGCAAAATATGATCTTTGTTAATTTATATAATTTTCATCTATAGTCGATAAGGTAAGAAAATTAATTAAAATTTTCTAGAATTTTTCTCTACAGTCGATAAGACAGGACTCGATGTTAATTTTTATTTCCAATAATTATCTTTAGCCGTTTTCTCTAATATTGACAATTTTTGTATACTAAAGAGAATTTTAATTCTACAAAACAAATAATAGTTTGAAAACAAACTAAAAAGTAGAAAATAAATAATAGTTTAAAAAAACTAAAAACACGCTTTTTATAGAAAAACGAACTAAAAAATAGGAAATAAATTTTAATGAATTTAAATTAAGAAAACAGTGTTAAAAATTTCAATGAATATAAATTAATAATAGTGTGAATACAAAAAAAATATATTTAAAAAAGCGTGGGGTGCTTTTTAAGATATTATCGAAATGAAAATCACTGTACTCATATCTGTCAATAAAATATTTATAACTATTGACACCATGCACCCCACGCTTTTTAAATATTTTTTTGTATTCACACTATTATTAATTTATATTCATTGAAATTTTTAACACTGTTTTCTTAATTTAAATTCATTAAAATTTATTTCCTATTTTTTAGTTCGTTTTTCTATAAAAAGCGTGTTTTTTAGTTTTTTTAAACTATTATTTTGGGTTAAATAAGTTAGTTATTTTGCTGTCCATAGTCATCATCTCCCAAGCCTTTTCCCAACTATGTTGGGGTCGGCTTCCAGTCTAACTGGATGCAGCTGTGTACCAGTGTTTTACAAGGAGCGACTGCCTATCTGATCTCCTCAACCCAGTTATCCGGGCAACCCGATACATTTGCTGGCCACAAATAATCGATTTTGATGTAATTATAATATACTTAGGTACTAGCTGTCGCCAGTTTAAGTCGCATCCCGTGGGAATTACACCAGGCACCCGGTTAAAAGGTAGCCTGTAGCCTTCCTTGATACATTAGTCTATCTAAAATGGAAAGACTTACTGTCCAGTAGTTCTAACAGTAGCACCTTCAAACAAACAAAAAGCTATTCAGCTTTAGCTATAATGTTATCAGTAAGTACATATAATATAACATGCAAGGATTCCTATATTATAATCCCTATCTCCATAACAAAAATAACCCCACAATTAGTTGACAATTTCACCCCAAAAGGCCACAAAACCTAATAATTTTCAAACAAAAAGCCCAAAAGATATTTTGTGGTACCCTCCTTTATTCAAGTTACCGTGTGGGTAATCGTCACCTTTAGTCTGGCAACACTGCGGTTGTGTAATAATTAAATATTTTCATAACACGACAACACTGGCTTGTGCCTATAAATCACGGGGATTGTGCGTTTTCATTGTTAGAATGTCGTCACGGGAATATTTTTTCATTAAATGAACAAGAATAGACTTTTAGTAATATTTATAAATGCGTTTGTCAGATGTATGTTTAGGTACCCCTAAACATACTTACATCCTGAAAAACTATTGTTATGTTTGTCCCTCTTTAATGATAGATATACTTTTATATTGTATCAGACTAAAACCTTCTTTTATCCGGCTATCAAAATTCGTCGCCTCGGGAAGGGTGAAACCGCTAGCAGAAGTTAGTTGGAAGTAAAATTACGCTTTCATTAATTTCTTTCTTCACTATATTCTTAGTGACAATTTTAAAATGCCAGAGCAGATTTTTAAAACTTGACTTTGAACCACCCCTGAAACACCAGCTTTTATCTACAAAACCCACCTCAAATTGGTTCATTCGTTTAAGAGTACACACAAATTTTATAAGTCAAATTAAATTCTAAGCGAGAAGCAGCAAATAAAAGTATACATACACTTCTTATGCTTAACTTATCAAAGTATCCGATAAAAACGCATGACGTTATTTCACCGTCTCGTGTCGTGAATACAGTGGACCACACATTAATAAGGGGTAAATTCATATCGCCACCGCTTTATAATACCCGGTAACCTCTATTATATTAGAACAATAACCTTAACAAGTCAGGCCTTAAATATTTCGAATATTTCCCAGCAATTTGTCAGTGTCTCTTAAAAATCATTTTGTATCATGATACTGGAGTTTCATTCTTCGTTTTAAGTTTTAGAGAGAATACCTATATGAGATTTTTTTGTCCTATGGATTTCGTCATAATCAGCCTTTTATCGTCCCACTGCTGGGCACAGGCTATCATTTAATATCTTGGGCCTTGGGCAGTCGTTATGGGTAAAAGATAGTAAGTCTGACACCAATCTTACCAATTGCTACTGGGTAGCCCGAGTAACTTGGTTGAGGAGGTCAGATAGGCAGTCCCTCCTTGTAAAGCACTGGTACTCAGCTGCATCAGGTTAGACTGGAAGCCGACCCCAACATAGTTGGGAAAAGGCTCGAGAGATGATGATGGGGTTTTTCACCATGGGTTTCATAATAAGCCTGTTTATCGTCCCACTGCTGGGCTGCGGCCTCCTCTCACACAGAGAAGGAATGAGCGTTAATCACCACGCTTGCTCAATGCGGGTTGCTGATTTCAGACTTTATAGTCCAGGTTTCCTAGAGATGTTTTCCTTCAATTTTGATTAAACTTTGCAGTTATATAGCTTATACATCGAACTAACTTATTAGCTACTGTTTATCAAAATTGCCGGATTACCGTCCCATCGGGCTATGAGAGTTAAGGAATAGTGAGTGCGCCTGTGTCTGCGCAAATGCTCGTGCACTATAATATGTCCTGCGTAGTTGGCTAATCTCCTTACATGAGAACAGCCGCCGTAGCCGATAATCGGCTAGGAGGACATCATCATCATCGACATTGCAGAAGTAGTTCCATCGGGAGGCAAGTTTAATCAGATGGTACTTATGTACTTCATCACCTCCCGAGCCTTTTCCCAACTATGTTGGGGTCGGCTTCCAGTCTAACCAGATGCAGCTGAGTACCAGTGTGTCACAAGGAGCGACTGCCTATCTGACCTCCTCAACCCAGTTACCCCTTGGTAAGACTGGTGGCCAGACTGGGTAGCTACAGTAAAAAATGTATTACTCATATTAATGCAAAGTTGAACAGTTTATTTATACACAGGGTCGATAGCTGTCTCTCTGCCGATCCCGAGACGTACACACGGACATAATAACTTCTTTGTATTGTGTTGAAAACTGCGCAGGAGACATGCTGTGCGATATCCGATCGTCAGGGTTGGCGCGCGGCAGTATTTATTAAGTGGACTGAATATTTTATATGATAGGCTATAAGTAGGCAATTTTTGTTGTTGTGGTATTGCTTGCTAAGGATATATTTGTGAACTCACGATGGATAGAAGATTATGGAGAGGGAAAATATGCTGCGCGGACACGAAATAAAATTGGGATAAAGGCAGGAGTATCATGATGATTGCATAAAAACATAGAGATTTAGTACCTAGTTATTTCCAAAATTATTAGCTCTAGAGATTATCAAATGAAAGCTTAATCCAACTACCTATTTGATCTCCCCAACCTAGTAAGTACCTGGGAAGCCCGATTACCCATGGTAGTCAGACTTTTAAGTCTGAAAGTCTTAAAATTACAATAAAACAAAAATACTTTAATCTATTTTAGAATACTCGTAAATAAGTGTGTTTCTCACGCACGTTTTAATTCGATCATGGTAGTGCATAAGAATTCTATGCGAACGTGCATGGGGAGTAATAAATGCATATATTTTTGAATATAAAATAAATGAATGAATATTTTTCATACAGGATACTTGACCACCAGACACTATATTTGAATACCAAAGAAAGAAAAATATTTTATTGGGACAGTACAAAGCCTGAATGAAGTTTTATTAGGTCAAATTTTCAAATTCAAATTCAAAATCTTTATTGCGAACTAAGTAGGTATAAAAGGGATCTTATATTTAGGTACGTTCTTAGAACTTAGTTGCCTGTTAAGGCATTGCAATTTATTACAATAAAATATAATAATTAAAGTTAGGTCACTATATTATATATAACTTATAAAACTAAATATTTTTTTTTCTTAATAAAACTAATTTTAATGAGATCATAAAGTAACCTTATATCTTAAATTCTATACTTACTTATAATCTAGGCACATAACATTATTTACATCACAGTAATTTCTATCATTTTATAATTTTTCTTCAAGGAATTCTTTGACAGAATAGTAGGCTTTTGAATTAGGAAGGCTTTAAGCTTCCTTTTAAATATGGCAATAGAATTTAAGTTCTTAATTTCTGGGGTAGCTTATTGTATATTTTAATGCTCATACAAAAATACTGTTACCGTATACTGCAGTGGGATGTTTCATGGCATAATGTGCTTTGAAGTCTACTGCTTTTAGTGTGACATATGTACTGATGTTGGATTTAACTAAAATGGAGGCCTCATATATGTAGAGAGAAGGTAGAGTTAATAATTTGAGGTTTATGAAGTGTGGTTTACAGGAGTCAGTTTGGTGTATTCCACAGATTGATCTAATACACCTTTTCTGTGCCTTGAAAGCGGTTTCTCTTTCAGTTGAGTATCCCCAATAAAGTATTCCATAAGTTAGAGTGGATCCCACATATGCGTGGTAAGCACTTAGCAGTGTAGTTTGGTTGGAAACTTTTTTGAGCATATAGAGGGCATATGAAAATTGGCTCAATTTGTTACAAACATTATTTATGTGTGTTTTCCACGACATATTAGAATCTATGTATATACCTAAAAATTTTGTGCTGGTGACCTCAGATATAGCTTCATTTTTATATTTAATAGATAGTGGCATTTCTTTTGAGTTTTTATTTTTAAAGTTCATGTAATTGGTTTTGGAAAGATTAATTTTTAGATTATTGATTGTAAGCCAATTTATTAATTTAGATAGGGATTCATTTATTTCTGATTCGTGATTTTTATTTTTATTATTTGTGAATAGTGCCGTGCTGTCATCAGCAAATAGAACCATAGGGTGTGGAATAGCATTAGGTAAATCATTAATATAAATGAGAAAAAGTAGTGGTCCTAGTATTGACCCTTGAGGTACACCAAATTTAATGAATCTTGGGCTTGATGTATATTTGATTTCCGTTTTTGTGTGTGGACATAATTGGGTTATTTCAGTGCACTGGATTCTATTACTGAGATATGATTTTATCATTTCTAGTGCTTTACCCCGTACTCCGTATATCTCTAGCTTCTGTAGGAGTAACCGATGATCAACATAATCAAATGCCTTTGTCATATCCATGTATAAGGCTGTGACTTGTTTTTTGTTATCAAGTTCGGTTAAGATTTTATGTAAAACTGATGCATTGCTGTATTAACCGATCTCCTTTCTGAATCCAACTTGATTGTCAATTATAATTTTGTTTTTTTCGAAATATTCACTAAGGTTATTGTAGAGTACTTTTTCAAATATTTTAGCCATTATTGGAATGAGAGCGATTGGTCTATAACAACGTACATCTTCTGTGTTTTCTTTTTTGAATATGGGTGTAACTATAGTTGTTTTAGATATGATGGAAATACTCCTTCTTCAAGACACTGATTTATTATATGGGTGATGACTGGAGCTATTTGGTTTACGACCTTTTAAAATTTTTGTAGATATTCCATCCCAACCTGTACTATTCGTATTTTTAATGTCAAGATTATTTTGAAAACATCGTGTATGGTAACCGGGGCTAAGAAGCAGGAATTCGGTTTGTTATAATTTAGGATATTATTGTAATTTACTGTGTTCTTAGTGAGTTTGGTTACATCGTCAATAAAAAATTATTGAATATTTCTGCAATGAAATCAGGGGCAGTTACGGTTTGGTTATTATATTTAATTCTATCAATTTTGCGGGGATTATTGTTTTGTATTTGTTGATTATTTGCCAGACTGCTTTAGATTTATTTGTGGCGGTTTGAATATGATAGTTATTTTGCGACTTTTGCGTAAGCTTTATGATTTTTATACTTTTTGAATATTCTTTAAATATACTTCTATCATTATTATTTCCTGATGAACGATAAGTTTTAAGTAACATTCTTTTACGAAGGGAACATATTTTTAAGCCTTTGCTGAGCCATTTAGTACTGCGCATGATTGGTACCTTAATTTTTATGCTTGGGAAGCAAAGATCATAAAAAGTTTAAAAGATCATGGAATTCTTCAAAAGCAGCATTTGAGTCATTTTTGTCATAGCAATTACTAAAAGTTAGAGCCTTCAAACAATTGATAAATTTTTCAACATTATCATTACTATAATCCCTTCTGAATTTGTACCAATGGGTAATTGAATACGTTCTCCTGACAGGACATGCCAATATTTGTGCTGTGTGATCGGAAAGTGCAAGTTCCAAAACACTTTGTTTACATCCTCTTATGTTATGAGCAATGTTATCAATGCACGTTTTGCTTTGCAGACGAGTTGGCTCATTTATGGTAAGTTTCAAATTAAAGCTTCGTAATACGTCTTCAAACTCTCTTGATACTGGAGTATCTTTTAGTCGATCAATATTAAAGTCACCACATAGAACAACTTTCTTAGATTTTGTAGATAATTTTGCAAGTATAGCCGTTAAACGGTCCAAAAATATGTTAATACAATCTCTTTTAATTTTGGTGGCCTGTACATGCATATTATTATTAATTTATGATCCACTAATTCAATTGCCGAACATTCTATGAGGTTGGATATACTGATAAGCTTAGCTTCTTGCAATATCTTATATTTGTGACCATTTTTATTAAGATGCAGGAACCACCATTTCTATTGGTTCTTGAGTAATTTGCGGCCAAAGTATAGTTTGGAATTTGAAGGAACTTAGTATCATCTGCTATCATATTATGCTCGGTAATGCACACAACATCAATTACATTTATGTTATTGGTAATATTATTTAAATTTACGGTAAGTTCATCGGATTTGTTTAATAAACCGTTAATATTTTGATGAAGGACATGTATTCTGTTATATACGAAAAAATTACTGTCGTTACATTTATCCTTTACTTCTACATTCAGTGAATTATTTGATTCTGCTTGTTCATTATATTCATTATCTACATACATTGAGCTTAAGTCTAGAATAAGGTCTTGTAAGTCTTTTATTACAATGTTCAAACCTAGATAATTTAGACTTCCGTACTTTTTGTTATAAGTTTTGAAGGTGTATGGAAGATTTAAATTTGAATCTAAAATATGCGCATATTTATGTGTCTCAGCATCCATATAGATTAAATTATTAAAAGTTTCAATTCTACTATTGTACATAAGGTTTTGTTAACCATATATTTAAAAGTCGGCAAACATATTATGAAATTTGTATGGGATAACGGTGATAGTTTTTCGCGAATCAACGTAACTAATCCTATGTAATTATACGTCTTTCTGAAGTCTTCCTCACCAACATAAATAACACAAAAGTCGGAGTAAGTGAAGTTTTGTACTTTCTTATCAATATTTTCTAGTAGTTGCTTGAGTCCAGAATTTGGAAAGCGATAATGGCACATATTAAAGTTACCTAAATCAGTTCTTTGACAGATTGTATACAGTCTATTAGTAGTTTCAGTGCTTAAGAGGCATATGTTATTTTTCATAGCCGGTAATAACGTGGCATTTGTATTAATATTTTGTTTGATGATGCTTTGTTTTGCGAGTTTTCGAGAGGGTCTTCCGCAGTAGATGTGTGACAGTCAGGAGTGACTAAGAGCTGTGATGAACTGTTCCTATTTTTCTTCGCCTTTTTGTCTTCGGACTTGTGGTGGTGACTTTCTCATCCATCTCATTTTTCCTTAGTAATTCGCTATTTGTTTGCTTAAGGGAGCTATTTTCTGACGATAACACTTCAATTTCTTGATGAGCATTCTTTAATTGAGACTTTAGGTTCTCAATCTCAGCTTTAAGGATGTTTATCTGTTTATCTTCCTCGTCTTCTGACATTTCCGGCATACTATTTGTAGATTCATTCAATGTTTGTGAAATTATTATACTGTCATTACTGTGTTCCGATTTGCTTCGTACACGACGGAAAGTTATATTTTCTAAGAAATTCATGTTGAAGTGTACTTTTAATTATCCAAAAGTCACTGCAGAACGTGGGAATCGATCCACCGGGCAGTAATCTATACGAGCAGGTTACCACTTATATACCTCTGCGCCACCAGTATTGTTGTATTGAATTTTAAATTTACCTTCTAATGTGTCGTAGTTATTAGGTCCTAGTTATTTACAATAGATGTCACTATTTGCAGTATTGTTTACCGTTTTGCTAATTTTGTTCTTAGTCGATGGTGTATGCTGTTTTAGCTAGATGGCGTTAGTAGCTCCATATTTGTGAGTCGTGCACAAAACGGAGTATTTGAATAAAAACGGTTTCTTGGCGGTAAATATTTTAGTTCAGATCACTGTTTTGACACAACTAACACGAAACAGTTTATAATTGTTGTTGTTTTGGAAGTTTTTATGTATAATTTCAGTTATTTACACTGGTATCGGTTTTAGCACTAAGGATTTATAGTGTTTATGAATAATCCTTATTGATAAACAATGTTTATAAAGGTAATCGGCGTTTCTAACCACTGTTAACACTGTCACGGCTAGTTTAGGACACTATTTTCACTTTAATGTATGATACACTGTTTAGGTACTGAGTTTACTATTTTTAAGAATTAATTAATTACGAGCACAATCACTTCTTGTGTTTACTTGCCAGCGCCCTCTGGCGAACGAAAGGTTGTAGGTCTATCTACGGATTAAATTTACATATGTATATACTTAGCTATTTTATTTTGATCAATCCAGCTTGATTACTTTTAACTTTAGATTTTAATAAAAGAGAACCTCGGCAATTAAAATGAAATTAGTTCAAGTTGGACTTTTTCTAGGGACTTACTTCTTGCACCCAGATAAAAAGTCACCTACTTACGCATTTATGTATAAGCTATGTCACAGCCTATTTTCATCAAAATAAGTTGAGTAGTTTTGTGCTGAAGGGTAAAAACATCCATAATTACATGTTTTCATCCTTATAACGTCTTTCTTTTCCTCTCCACATATCCTTCATAAAATTAATGTAAGTAGCTATTTTTAAGTTTAAGATTTTAAAAATAATTTATTATTTTGGCCAGCCCTAAGTATTTTGCGGTGGCTATCCGTGTAAGGCTTGTAGCGTGTTCCATTTTTTATATTTTTAGAAAGAATATATGTATAAATATATTATTTTTAACTCTCTTTTCCATACTTATCTGTTTCAGCGAGTTTTTATGACGCATTATATAAAGAAGTATTTTTTCGTTGCGTGTATTGGTTTGAGCTGCGGTTATGCTTAGATTTTTATAATGGTTTTAAATATCATGTTAAGCGTATAATAAAATTTGCCGTTTTTCTCGGTTCTACTTGCATTAAGAGGAGCTACTTTTCGCAACCGGATACAAAGTAGTGTAGGTCGTTTCTCTGGTAGAAACTATCTGTCTACCACATTTCTTTCGGTTCTATAGTTACAGATAGCATGACAGACTGACAGTTACTTTCATCATTCATCGTCAGCCTATCGCAGTCCACTGCTGGACATAGGCCTCTCCAAGTGCACGCCACTGAGATCGATTTTCGGCTTCAGTTACTTAAGCATTTACAATTAAGAACATTAGTAAGGATTCCTTATCACACAACAATTAAATTGGTGATAGAAAGAGCAATTTTTGCGGTCCAAGTTTTGATTTCAAGTCTGAGGAAAGTTCAGATAAGTAGAGCATGTTCTTTTATAGTTTATCAAAAGGATATTTAAAAAATACTTTAAATATACTCAAATCTTATTTTTAATAAACTAAAATACTTATTAACAAACAAACACTCAAAAAGCACCTCACTCAATAAACGCGAAGGTAAAATCATTGTTATTTCCACCATTTCATTACGCCATCTTTCAAAATGGCGGCCGACTTGGCGGGAATGCTTGTAAATTATATTATTACAACTTTTTATCACTTTATAGACTATTATATGCAAATCGAGGGTTATTTTTCAAGTTTCGCGAGATTTTGGGCACCTAAGGGGTCTTTTAAGTATTTGAATGCCAGGCTGTATGCAAAATACTGTTTCGTCGTTTTATAAAGAAATAAGTGCTAAGAGATGGGTGTGGGTTTTTTGGTGATAAATAAGTACTTTTATTTTGTTGGCAGATATTTTGGAATATAACACGAATGTATTTTGGTTTGTACTGATGCAATAAAAGATTTTGGTTACTAAAACAACTGGATTTATTGTAGTTAAATCTTAATGTGCGAAATTGTCGCTGCACGTTCCACGGAGTAGAGACAGTGAGCACAGATTATCTAAATCTATAATAGTTGGAAGGCGCAAAATTTTGTTAAGTATACAGATTATATACAACTACTTTAACATGTAAGCCCCTTAGGTTATAAGAATTGAAATCTATTGTAAATCAATACCAAAGAAGGTTAGTAGGTACTTACTTTTCAAAGTGTCCTTAATATTACTGGCCAGCTGAAAAAATAGAAGCCTGAAATTGATGACTTTATTATCTTGGTTCCATTGACGTATTTTCTCTTCACCTTTTGGCAAGTCAAGAGTATTTTGAAACACCATCTTGAAATCATAGACTCCACGATGTTTCAATATAAAATCAATTTGAAATTACTCGGAACATTTCAAAATTGTTTATAAACTTCGAAGAAATAGCTCTTCAAGCGAATTCCTGAAGATCTTATAATATAGTTACTTGAAATACTAAATGTAATTTTACCACGGAGGAAGGAAAGATAGCGGAGATGCTATAAGGAAGGTAGGTCAGGCGCCTTCTTGTAGGTCAAGCAACGTACGGTAGGTGTGATCAGTTACTAGAACTAACGAAGCGTTTGGGACCAATCTGTCAAAGATTGGTCTTGATTATATGGTGATTTTATTTTGAAATTAATGGGCCTCGTCCCCGAACGCCCGCATTTTAGCGCGCTATTTTCTTTGGAGATTTTGCGTTATGATATCTTTTCTTTTTAACGACGTCAAAATCAGCAAATGACCCTCCCGCTGTGGGTTAGCAGCGGTGAGGGAGTGTCAGACTCTTACTGACTAAAACCGTCGTGTTCCGTCGTAGGCCTTTCATGTACCAGGGCCGCGGTAACTCTTTCGAACAATCCCGCAGCCCTGGTGCGTTATGATATCTCCGCTAGTAATTTTGTTCTCCATGATAAATTTTACTAAGAATATCTCACCTATTTAGGTAAGACTACAAATGTAGCATTTAAATGCATTCTCAGACGCGAAGATAATTTGCATGCATGCATTTTAATTAAGTATATTTTCTGATAAAACGAATTGTTGTGACTATAAGTTGCTAATGTAAATTATCTTGACATTGAGATATAGTACTACCCCAGTAGCTGTACTCTTATGAGTTTCTTAGACTAGACTTTTGTAGTACAGTCAACTTCAGGTCAGTGGTACCAGTTTTATAGGAAAATCGTACTTATTACTATTGAGTTAAGGTGCATGACAGTTACCACTAATGTGCAGTTTACTGTACCTACTATGTACGATGAGTGCTGGTCCGTGCTTAGAGATTCAATTGTTTAATTCATACACCAAGCCTTTTTCTAAACTATGTTCTGTTACTGTTACAGCCTTTTTATCGTCCCACTGCTGAGCACAGGCCTCCTCTCACACGGAGAAGGATTGAGCATTAATCACCACGCTTGCTCAATGCGGGTTGCTGATTTCAGACTTTACAGTCCAGGTTTCCCCAACATGTTTTCCCTTACCTTTTATCAGCCATTGGTGTCCAAGATATACTTAGAAAGTAAATACAAACTTAGAAAAGTTACATTGGTACTTTCCTGTCCTGGAATCGAACCCACACCCTCATGCTCGAGAGGTTGCTTCTTTACCCACTAGGCCACCACGACTTATACCTACTATATCTATGTTCTGGTCTAAAAATGATCAGAAGATCAAAATAGTCAAAACCTAGGAAATCTTAAAATGTAAGTCAATGTAAAATTCCAGAAAATATTGGAATCTTTTTTATTTAGGATTTTTAGCTAGACCAATATAGTGCTATATCTACAAAGACTAAAATTCTTCAGAGAAAAATATTTCATACAAGAAATGCACTTACATTTTTATACAAGAGCACAGTTCTAGAAAATAAGTATGCGACATAAGAATGCTTAACTTTCGCGTAGTTCTCACACACTACAGCCAGGTAAGTATAACAATATATATGTATGTAATTTAACATTAACACTAACTGTAAAACGCGATTCCCCGTATCGCGAGGGTACTATGTCCCTCACCCGGTTAACTTCAGTGACGCAAGGATATCAACAGTATCAAACTAGATTTTGGCTTTATTTTTGGCTATTTGGAGCAACTATTAAATAAAGTATGTACCTTATAATTTTGTAGTTGTACTAAGTGCCAAGGGCTTAGATCCTCAATCTGATCCTTCCATCTCTAAAACAAAACACAGCCTCCGTGGCGCAATGGCTAGCGCGTTCGGCTGTTAACCGAAAGGTTGGTGGTTCGAGCCCACCCGGGGCGACTGCTTTTAATCCCAACTAGATATTTTGTTCCACAACCTATTTTTGAAACACCTTTACAATGTCATGAATAACATATATAACCAAATAACAAAGGAATTCCTTTGAATAGTCTGTCTGCTATATTTTCATAGTAAAAGGCCTACCTATTAGATGAAGCCCAAAGAAGTGAGTACACAGTTTCTGAGATTGAAATAATTTCCTCACAACTGTGAAACCAGAGACTTCCAACTAGTAATTTTAACAAAATTATTTTATTTCCTATTTAGTAAAGTGATATTCCTTTAATACTGTTATAAGTACGCGAAATACGGACTCATTTGCATAGGTCAACCGTCGGAGATAAACTTAAACTGTGATGTGGCTAAGACTAAGCGTGTAGATACGACACTACGACGAAGATAGTATGAAAATACCTAACTACATATTAATTTTATGATTAAAATAATAAAGTTCATTTTGGCAAATTACTAAATAGTAACTTAGTTACCTTCTCCCTACATTATGTAGTTTTGTGCCAATAAAATACAACTTTTGAGAACTCTCACAAAGCTGCCCGGAATCTAGAAGTTGGTGATTGATACAACTCGTGCATCGGAGACCACGTAAATGTCGGTCCTGCGCCTGATCTCTTTCCGGTGGTGTCGGATTGCCGTCCCATCGAGCTATGAGAGTGAAGGAATAGGGAGTGCACCTGTGTCCAAGCAAATGATTGTGCACTATAATATATCCTGCGCAGCTGGCTGATCTTTCTATAGAGAATAGCCACCATGGCTTAACTTATTGCACTACAAAGCTCATAAAATTGTTTTGCAGACAGACAAATATTTAGATATGGTTACATACCATACTTAGGTACATAATACAGGGCTTTATATAACTCACCAAATTGACCCTCTGGTGTATAATATACCAATCTATGACCCAAAATACCGAATGAATATCCCAGTAGGAAACGTCTAATTTATTCCTAATCCCGGCCGCTATTGTTATGTTACTGCGCCAATCTCTGATGACACTATTAGCCGACGTGATTGGACAAATAGAGAAGCTTTGTCTAGCCAAATAACTTTGTTGATGTGAAGGTAGGTAGCTAGTGAATTTGTGATAGTCGAAAGCCGAAAGAAGCACTAACAATTTTCATCAAAGATCTGCCGTTTGCAAAACAATATTTTTATACATAGGTTCTCTGACTGTTCCCAGATTATAATATAGCGAAAAATAATGCGTTATATTGCAATCAGATGTTACGGTTCACAATAATTCGACAGTTTACAATCTCTCGAGATAGATTGTAATCTAACGATGTTTGTAATCTTACGGTGACATATATACCTTTAGTTGGGGTCAAAAACAGTGGAATTTGCCCCAGATACTTAATAATTAAGTAGTAGCTATTATTGAATTAGTGACAGTCGCAATATATGGAAAAACCATGTAAAACCTTTGCAGCTCTCGTCAAAGAACTCATCAATTTGCAAATGAGTGTTTTTATTCATAAAACCACTTCCCGCAGCCGGGTAAAAGTAGCCAATGTCTTCTTATCCGACTGTCTGATTTTCGCTCTTCCTTTATCTATGAACCTATTTAAATAATTTTGGCTGATAATAAAAGTCGTTCATAAAAGAACACAGAGACTATTAAAATCACCTCTGAAAAGACATCACAACACCCAAACTGCATTTACAAAAATTGTCGCAAAACTAACAAAACAAAGCTTTCTTTATACCTTTAGTTGGGGTCAAAAACAGTGGAATTTGCCCCAGATTCGCTTGATCGTAAGGTACAAGTATATGTGTATATATTATTATTATTTAGTCGTCGGCTGTGGCGGCGGGAACTCGTTCAAGACGACTTTAGGCCGTGACCTCTGGGGATGCGATGGGGACATAGTTTGGGTGTCGATATCGATAGTTTTAAATTGCTGAAATAATGTTACAATAGGAGTTTATTAGCTGTCGGTATTTAAAGTCATCCTCCGAGCCTTTTCCCAAACTATGTTTGGGGTCGGCTGTCGGTATTTAAAGTATTGTTTGTATAATCTTGTAAAATATTGTTTATTATATGGCACGGGGAATTGGCAATCAATCTTTCTAAGATCTTTCTGAAAAGCAACCTCTGTAAATTGAAAAGAAAATCCAAATGAAATTAACGGAGTTCCAATAATAAAAACACTTACACTATTTCAAACCTTATTACTGGTTTAATTAAATCACAACTAAGCTAATCACAAATAAAACCTCACGTACCCAGATATATTTTCCGATAAGAATGTGAATACATAAAATAATACACACAAAATAAGTACACCGTTTCAATAATTGAATACAATTAAAATCAAAATCCTAACTTGAAAACCTCTTAAACACCTTTTCTAAAAATCAACACTTCCAACAAAATCTACGAACCACACACATCAAAGCAAAATTCCCTCTACACTCCACAAATTATCGACATCGATAACCACAATTTCATGAAACTAAAGCCCATCACTAAAACACGCGTCACTTTCGTGTTTCATCTTTTACACCTTCCATGATGCACTCTTCTGTCTCTCTCTTACTTGTGCCTCTCGCTCACACACTCCTTGTTCCTTCGACTATCGGCATAAGTTTATCGCGGTACTTTTTTTTGAAATGGTATTTTTTGTCACTACTGCATAGTTTAGTAGTGGCCTAGTGTGTAAAGAACCAATGTTTCAAGTATGAATGTGGGTTCGATTCGAGATTTTGAAGTTTTATATACTTTCTAAATATACCTATCTTGGACACCAATGACCCTGTTTCGGATGGCTTGTTAAACTGTAGGTCCCGGCTGTCATTGAACATCTTTGGCAGTCGTTACGGGTAGTCAGCCAGAAAGTCTGACAACCAGTCTTACCTAAGCGTATTGAGTTGCTCAGGTAACTGGGTTGAGGAGATCAGATAGGCAGTCGCTCCTTGTAAAACACTGGTACTCAGCTGCATCTGGTTAGACTGGAAGCCGACCCCAACATAGTTGGGAAAAGGCTAGGCAGACGATGTCTTGCATAGTTCAATAATTGGATTCGATGATGCCCATCAATTTGAGTTTGAAACCGTAGGTGGGTTTAATGACATACATACATACGAAGTATTTGTGTAGGATTAGAATTTTTATGGCATATACGCACTCAAAACTACGGTATACTTACAGCTACTGATGTGATAAACTAGCTTGGGTAGCGGTTCTACCCGCGTTTAGTGGGAACTACTATGTGTACCCGGTTAAAACGTAGCCCATAAGCTTTTCGATAAGACTATATGACACTGAAATAATTATTTGTGAAATCGCGCCACTTGAGACTGATTAACGGTGAAGGAAATCCGTCCGCGGCTTCGCCCGCATAGAGTTCGGTTATATCGCGTTTCCAAGAGAATTCTTCAAAAGTCCGGGATAAAACTATCTTATGTTCTTTCTGAAGATCAACTCTATCTCTGTACCAAATCAGTTCGCTCAGTGGTTTAGACGTGAAAGCGTAACAGACAGACAGAGTTACTTTCGCATTTATAATATTAGTAGGGATACCTGGACTTTAAAGTCTAAAATCGCCAGTGCTAGAGCAAGTGGGGTGATTAACGCTCAAGCCTTCTCCGTGTGAGAGGAGGCCGCAGCCCAGCAGTGGGACGATAAAAGGCCGATGAAGGTGATGATAAAGAACTGTAAAACTTGTCAAAGACATAGAATAACACTTTTAACCAGTTCTCAAACAAATATTAAATTCTGTTAAATAAAACGTAGTCACGGGTAACTCATATACACTTAAGTATATAATTATGTTTAATACCCCACCGCGAAAATAACATTCAACTTTTTCACTCGGACAATTTAAATAATACGTTTTGACAGGTGTTAAAGTGTAATTTAAAAGACCCGGTTTTACGGTTTTACTGTTAACCATTCAATGGGATGAGTACCGTAACTTATGCTCTTTAATATTACATCTCAAGGTTTTAACTGAGGGGCTTAACACCTCATCATTATGTGTTTGGTCTTTTTAACCGACTGCAAAAAGGAGGTTCTCAGTTTGACCTGTTTTATGTATGTATGTTTTATGTTAACCGATTTTGATGTAAGTTCTAGATATATTATTGAATTTGTTTTAATTTTTTGCAGCTTTCTGGGTTGGGTTCGGCTTCCAGTCTAATCGGATGCAGCTGAGTACCAGTGTTTTACATGGACCGACCGCTCATCTGACCTCTTCAACCCAGTTACCTGGGCAACCCAATACCCCTAGGTAAGGCTGGTTGTCAGCCTTTCTGGCTTCTGACTTCCCGTAACGACTGCCAAAGATGTTCAAATGACAGCCAGGACCTGTATTGAATATACTAGCTGTGCCCCACGGTTTCACCCGCCTCCATAAGAAAAATTACATAAATTATTAGTCTGCGATATTTATTAAATTCTTTTATTCACATATCAAGTTTATTTCGTGTTATTGTGTTAAAAATTCCTCATAACTCAACTGTCAGTTTAGTAAAGTTAAGACGACAAGATGTATGAAGTGTCAAATATATTTTTTATGTATATTTTATGATTCTTATTCTCAGTAACTTTGTTAAATATATCTTGGGGGTAGGTATGTGCGTCATTCACCTTATTCATCTATTTATTAGGTAAGTTGACTCAAACCGTCTTACCACAAAAACCTTTAAACGTCAGTTTAACACTTGTCTAAAAAAAATGTCAGATTATGACGTTGTAATAAGGTCCATTTTTTTTGACAAGTGTTTGACACATGTCTAAGTTTTTGTAGTAAGACCAAAAGACTTTAGTAGATTTTTTTATTTTATTTTTAGAAAGGAGCTTTCTTGACATAGCGTCAAATCGACATAAATGCTCTAGGTGAATTTTGGTAGGCTTGTTTTTTTTTGGCTGATGATTTTTATACATGAAGTTTTGCCTTCGTAACGCGGGTGAAACCGCGCTAGCGCGATTATATAGGACGATTACCCATCCATAAACTGACCTTGACAATCGTAGCTTACCACAAAACTATACAACAACCTTTTAATCATAATATCTTACTCACGATATCCATAACAAAGAACATAATTCGATCGCACATCTTCAATCGCACAAATTTTGTGCTCAATCATGATTTTGCACAAAGCTGTGCTTTTTTAACGGCGTCAAAATCATCAAATGACCCGCTATGGGTTAGCAGCGGTGAGGGAGTGTCAGACTCTTACTGACTAAAACCGTCGTGTTCCGTCGTAGGCCTTTTATGTACCAGGGCCGCGGTAACTCTTGCGAACAATCCCGCAGCAACTGTGCTGAACCCGCCGTTTTGACAGAACTGCACAGCCGGTCGTCTCGACCTCTGTGCTGGTTATAAATTAACACCATACAATGCGCTGACATTAAGAATTTTGCACAGTTATTAAGTGAGGTGAGAGGGGCTATTGTCGGTAGGTATATTACCTATGTTTTAGAGCTTGAAGTGAGTGTCTAAGATGACTGATACCATAAACTTTGGTAGTAATAATAGGCCTTGTTTATATTTAATTTCTACGTGGGCTGTACAACTAACACAGCTAGAGTTAGTGTCAAAGTTTTCGTAAATAAAACTGACGCATTTGACTCACAATATTAAATAGATGTCTGTAAAGTAACTAACATAATACTGAAATTACTTAGTACATAAAGAAGTAAAATACATACTTCATAGATATCTATTGTCATAATAATCAAAATGTATCATGGTTTTCTCGTAAAATAAATAGTGACTTACACATAAATGTGGACAAAAGTTGATACTAGAAACGGCTGATATATTACAAAAAGAAAAATTGTATTCTTTTTTATATATATACTATTGTCGTCGATTCATAATTTGTATGCTGTTTTATATAATCTTTGTATCCTACACCATTTAAAAAATATATATTCTACATAAACATCTTCAGCCGACAACAGTCTTGCTCACCACACAGGCCAGTGCGCGCCGTATGAAATGATTATTACCGCGAGTCGGACAAGACGCAAATATGAGCAGTTCACTTTAATATCATACAACGTACGTATATCATTTAAAATGTATACTTGGACAGTAGGGTAAGATATAGGCGAAGAAATTGCTTAATTTTTCATTTTTAAACGGGTTTTATCACTTACTAAGGCTTAATTTCTGATTAAGATTTACCAAAATTTGATGGATTTGGATCAGAGATTTTAATCAACCAACCAATAGAACTAAAATCTAGAGTCCCACAAAGCAAAGATTTTAAAGAACCAAGCATGATTTCGCTGTACCAAAATCTCTTATTTCTTTCTCAGTCTTAATATTATAAAGCTCATGAGTTTATTTATTGTTCTTGAACGCGCTTTAATCTCAGGAACCGGGAATCGAGCCTGGTAGATCGTGCTGGTATAATATAAGCTGTTAAATGAGTCCGATTGGAAAAATCTTTCAGTCAGTTTCAGTGTTAGACTGTTAGATAGTCAAGTTCTCGATGAAAACTAAAAGCAATTTTTTATCCGGGTGCGCTATATTAAACAACAATTCCTTGGGACTTTAACGTAGATTTCAAAATTACAATTTGATTAAGCTTTTAACTTAAACCAAACACGAAATCGCATCAAGATTAAAAACGCCTTCACAAGGCCTTTGCAACATTTTATATAATTTATACCTATAATATATTGGCTTGGATCAATAGGTGCTTGCATGGTCATCATACCTCTTATATGTTCACACATAACCTAAGTATAATATGAAGAGGACAGCTGAGATATAGCTAGAGAAGGGATGTTTAAAGAGTTACCGCAGCCCTGGTACAATGTGGGCTCCAGAAGGAAAATGGTGGTTTTAGTCAGCAAGATTCAGAAGCTACAATCTGCAAGCAGCAGTCCAGCAGTAGACAGTTTCCGACTATGATGACGACTCCCCACCACTTCAGTTACAGCGCGACAAGCCATTTAATATGATTTCCAAGTTATTAAGGTAAAGGCAGAGTTCTTAAGAAAGCGCTAACTATAATTGTCAGACTTTTACTGCACTGCACAGGCAGAAAAAGAATAAGCGTAAATCAACCACGCTTGCTCAAGGTAGAGGCGGTTTCAAACTTTAAAGTCCAGATTGCCAGATGTTTTCCTTCACCTTATTCATTCTTGGTTCAAGATACACCTACTTAGAAGAGCCATAATTGGAATATCTCTTAAGAAACATGAAGGAATTCCTTATGTCATAAATGGTCACCCATCTAAAGAGCCACGCCAAGCATTATTTAACTCTAAGGATAATAAAAAGTGTCAGAAATATGTATTAGATTTACAATACCATCAGTAAGGTTCTTTTAAAGGACTTACAGTCAAAACACACAAAAAATCTTACTCTTTCGTGGCCTTTCTTACACCAAAATTCCATGTTAAGTTTTTCAAAAGCTATAGATCCTAACTAAACAGCGGTGTATGTTTGAGTGTTTTTCTCCAACACTGCTGAAGTGAGGCGCCCGGGTTCTATTTGACAAATAGTAATATGACGTGGAAGAAAAACTTAATCTGCATAAAATGTGGTTGGTAGTTCAGGATGGTTTTACAAGATTTTAAAAATGTTAACACACTTTTATTCGTTCGACCTATTATGTAACTATGTAATAGAATCTAAGGTAACTAATTTAACCATCTTCCAAGGATCGTAGCGGCATGAAAATTGACAGCTGTATGTAGTTCTGATGACAATACAATAATATGGTACTGTCGAACTGATCTGATGAGGGAGCCGGAAGATATGACCTCAAACTTTTGGTTTTACATGCATTTGTAATAGCGTGTTTTTATACGTTATTGAACCAGTTTAAGTTTTGCATATAACTATGTAGTTTTGTAAAGCCTAGAAAAACATGGATAACAAAATAAATATTAGTATTTTCTATAACAGATGATGGTTAAACACATTCTTAAACTTCATTTCACCATTTTGAACCAATAATCAATAGTGATTGGAAATGGGGTCACGGCTTCAATACCCGGGTCAGGTAATATGCGATAAAGTTAATTGTATCAGAAATTCCTAGGAACACTCGATCGCTATAGGCTCGCCCCTATTAAGTGCTTAGATTGAAGTAAAAAATAGGTTTACTCAGACCTAAATATATTATACTAAACTAGTTTGTACAATAAACGTGTTCCGCGCGGTTTCACTCAAAACCCAAAAGCTACTTCGCGCATTCGGATAAGTCTAGCCTAGTGTCCTCTTTCAGGCTCTAAGCTATCTGTCTACTGAATTTGATTAAAATAGGTTCAGTAAATTGGCGTGGAAGCTCGACAGAAAGAGTTACCGTAGTTATACAAAACCGTGGTTTCGCTCATGAGATAACGTAACGTCGGTACCTGGATAATATTTCGTTAACATAATCTGCCTAGCCTTGATTATGCAACACAATGCATCATTACTACATAGTACATGAAAAACGAAGTCGCTTTTTCTGCCCCTGTCCCTTTGTACGTTTAAATCTTCAAAACTACGGAATCGATTTTCATGCGGTTTTTAATAGATAGAGTGATTAAAGAGGAAGGTTTATATGTACATTAACAATAAATAGTGAGAAAATACTTACTGTTATTCCGAAGTCGGACTGGGTCGCTAGTATTTAATAAATTAAAAGAAAAGAAATAGCCTAATTGAAAACCTCCTCTTGGCTGGGAAGTTGGTTAAAACTGCTGAGATTAACGATTTTTCACACTTACATAGGTACATATAGTAGGTACATAATACGTGCTATAAAACCTATTGACGACCCAAAATCACCAAATCAATGACGTCATCCATTCACAACCTTTATACAAAACAAAATAATTAATATTCAAGACTTGTTTCACTTGTTATAGATAAGTTAGGCCACCCAAAACTTCGAGCCATTTCGGATTATCAATAACCACTGAACGGTTCGTGAATGACAATCAGTTGTCTTTCCTGTAGTTAATTTTAGTTTGGGTAAGCGGATTTTAATTATTTTTAGCCAATAACGCTAGAGCTGGTCGTGGTGGCCTAGTGGGTAAAGAACTAACCTCTCAAGTATGAGGGCGCGGGTTCGATCCCTGGTCAGGCAAGTACCAATGCAACTTTTCTGAGTTTGTATGTACTTTCTAAGTATATCTTAGACACCAATGACTGTGTTTGGGATGGCACGTTAAACTGTAGGTCCCGGCTGTCATTGAACATCCTTGGCCGTCGTTACAGGTTGTCAGGAGCCAATAAGTCTGACACCAGTCTAACCAAGGGATATTGGGTTGCCTGGGTAACTATGTTGGGGGTGGGGGTCAGATAGGGCAGTCGCTCTCTATCTATTTGACGAATTGGTACTTGGTAATTGCCTGACCTGTAATCGAACCCACGCTCATACTTGAGAGGTTGGTTCTTTAGCCCACGACATCCAAACTAATATTGCCAAGAAGAACTTTCTTATAATTCTTTATCTCGCAAAACTTTGTATTCAAGTACAAGATCAATTCTCCCATTACCAGTCCTAGTGAACAATAAAAGAAATTTCGATAGCTACATAATGCCATAGCGTCCTCATTGAATATTCAAGGTCAAATTTTATAGTTTATCCATGGTTTCGGAGAGGGATATTTGCATAGCGTGGCGCCGTGGATCCTAACCTTTTTATTATGTGCTAATCACTCGGGATCACGGGGTTTGTGTATAGGGTGTTACTTTTGCAATAAGCATTTTGTACCTAAGTGTGTATGGTAGATTACAATTAAAATCGTACAGTTGCTCTTCATTTTGGATTCATCATCTCCCGAGCTTTTTCCCAACTATGTTGAGGTCAGCTTCTAGTCTAACCGGATTCAGCTGAGTACCCGAATATTTTTCTATAAACCTACTTATACATGATTTTAATCCTGTTAATAACATATATTCTTGTTGTTTTTACTATAGTAACTGTACTACATATATAATTAATAAATACGTCCGTACGATAACCAGATAATTGAAAAGTATGAACTATTGCTATAGTTCATACTTTTTCAATTATGGTGCTCCATCATCGAAAAAATGCTTCCAAGACTTTATTTTAATACCAAATCACATAATTGGGTAATATAATATAACAGCAGAAGAAGCGCAATACACATTAAAAAAAACATATCATATTCAATGCAAAATCTTCATTTTAACGTCAAAATCTGACCGCACTGTCAAGTACCCTACAAAAGTGTGACAACATAATATTAGGGTCCTTCTTCATTGCGGCGGCAGTGAAGCCAACCGCAAACGATTGCGGTTCCGTACTCGTAATAACTCATGACATTGTTAAGAAAATGAACAGGGATAATTTGCAAATATATTTTCTGTATGAAAATATTATTTTGTGGGTAATTTTGCTGTCAGATGACAGGAAGACTCAGTCTTACCAATGTATATCGGGTTGGGTACCTATATAACTGGTTTGAGGAGTTTAGATATAGGTAGGCAGTCGCTTCATCTAGCATTCTGACCAACCCGCATTGAGCAAGCGTGATGATTAACGCTCAATCCTTCTGCGTGTGAGAGGAGGCCGCAGCCCAGCAGTGGGACGACAAAAATGCCGAAGAGGATCGCAACTCTTTTCCTAATTATCGGCCTAGAATTTTTACAACTATGTTGGGGTCGGCTTCCAATCTAACTGGATACAGCTGAGTGTCAGCATTTTACAAGGAGCGACTGCCTTTCTGACCTCCCTGAACCCAGTTACCCGGGAACCCAATACCCCTTGGTAAGACTGGTTGTCAGACTTACTGGCTTTTACTTAAAAGTGTCTCTCTCTCTTAAAATACTGCCAGCCTCTTGGGTACGCTCCCAGTTGACAGCAATGAGGATGAATTTTTTGACGCATTTTAGTTATAGTGTTTTTTTTACTAGAATAGTTTTATATGTATTGTAAATAAAAATGCCTAAAAGTGTCTCTCTCAAAACATCGTCCTGTACATTCAAATATTGCGTGACGCAATAACATAAACATTGCATACTAATTCGAAGTCCCGGGTTCGCTTCCTGAGTCGGGACGGACGTAAACATAATAAAAACGAAACAAAAGAAATTATTTCTTGCACAATGACCTATGTTTAAGGTCATTTTTGAATGGAAGGAATAAGCAGAATTCAATAGCTTTGGAGATTGTTTGTTAAGTCTAGACTTTTCTAGGCTATGTTCCCATTAAACGGGTCAAAGATCAGCCCTGGAAGCAGTCTGGCAGTTTGTTTTGGTCTCGGCGATGATCTGATAAATCAGTATGGAGATGAATGGTAGATTGCACATTACGTCTATCAGGTATCCGGCCAGTATCGAACGATTAAAAGTTTTATTTGATTCACGATTATTTTCAAAACTATCAGCCTATCGGCTGTCAGTTTAATCAAAGAACAGCCGTTTTGCCTCTGCTGTCTGTACCGGGTTAAGATATAGCCTATATTACTCGAAAAGAGTGTAGTTTTCCAACAGTGAAAGAATTTTTCAAATCGATCTAGTAGTTCTTAAGTTTATTTTTTTTTCCTTTCTATAATATTAGGATAGATTACATAATAGCTACTATTGTAAGTTTAGTCTGTAGGTATTGTGCAGTCTCTAAATATCAAAATTAAAATTCAATTGCAACACAGCGGTACCTAGTTTACCACGCCAAAGTGTCAGACATTTCCCAAAAACGCCTAAATTATTCACATGAACGGCGACAAACAAATTGAAACTCAATTCACAGGTTGCAGTTTCATTCCAGTTTTAATATTTTCGTGAAATGTCTGTTTTTCAATCATATTTTTATTTGCTCTTGGTATGGTATTTGCTGTCACAATACATGGTTGATTGGACAGACGGACGTATGTTTATTTGTTATTATATAACTGTTTTACGTTTAATAAAATATTATTGGCTGTTGGAGTATTTTATATTGGGATAATTGTTTGAGAATGGGCGGCCATTTTGTTTTTGTAGTCGGTAATGGCGGAGTACTTTGTCATATTATAGTGTTTTATTTTACAAAATGTTGAAAGATACGTTTTTATAAGTTGTGCAGGTGAAGGAATTATCAATTTGACTTATGTAGAAAATACCTGAGTAGGTACCTAATTAATACCTAAGTCTACAATTTGTTTGTTTGAAGACAAGCTGTTGAATTTGATAATCTATTTCATTACATCAGGATTTGACGATTTCTCCCAAAAAAATAGGACGAAACTTATGTACCCAACAATCATCTAAATCCTTCCCTTAAATAATTTTTCTCGCGTTTTTGACTACAAAAAATTAGGGAGGCCTAAACATACTGATAAAACAGTCCATTATAGTGATGAATACAGGAACCTACATTATTTGGATACTTAGATCATAATAATATTTCACTCAATTCCCAAATATAAAGAATATATTCAATCAACCCGTTGATTGAATATATGATATATTTACATATATAATATATGCATTTTGATATATTTACACTCGTTACCAAAAACTGATTAAGAAAATTCATTTTGACGTTGCAAAGATAAAAGATCGCTAAAGGTATCCTTCGTTTGTTTTGATATTTTGTTCTTAATCTTTGATGAGCGATTTTGGACCTTATGGTGAAGAGATAAGGGTGTTGATTGGTGATGAATCCAATCTAAATTTTGGGGCCAGTCGCTGAAATATAAGCGATGATCACGAATGTAGTTTAAGAGCTCGTGACTTTAAAAGTAAGATACTTAAGTTATGCTAATAATACAAAAACTGAAGAGTTTGCTTGTAACTAAGTAAGTTAGTTTGGACGTGTTTGTTTGAGCGCGCAAATCTCAGGTATTACTGACAAGTTTTCATAAATAATTTCAGTGTGAGATAGCTCATTTATCGAATAGTTTTCAGGGGACGCGGGAAGTCTGACTGCTAGCCTTACCAAAGGGTAAAAGGGTGCCCGGGTAACTGGATTGAGGAGATCAGATAGGCAGTCGCTCCATGTGGCACACTGGTACTCAGCTGCACCCGATTAGATTAGAAGCCGACCCCACACTTAGTGTTTCGAAAGGGTTAGCAAATAATGATTTTGCTGGGGAGTTTGTTGCGCCACTTCTTCCCAGCGAAAACATAGTAACTGGTAAAGGTTGGGATTTTAGGAGCTGTCTTTTGTTAATTTTGACGTTCAAAGAGTGCTGTTTTGTTAAATTTTGAATAAATGATTTTGAATTTGATGACAAAGCTCCTGATTCCGACTCTTTGACTATTTAACCAGTTAATAGCAAACAGGCTGATTCGTACTGATGGTTCCGTACGGTGGCGACTGCCAACTTAATTGCTTTTCGCTTCGTATTTATGTTTGTACCTTTTTGTTTAGGGTTCCGCAAATTTTGTTTGTGCGCCATTGTGAGTTGAGGTTGATTAAATGATATTGCAGATAAAAATATATTTGAAATAAGTGGAGTCCATGCTTGTTATCTACAGGTGTTTTAATTTATTTAAAACCCGTTGTTTTCGGTATCACCCTCCCTTCGTAGAAAGTAGTTCCATATATAAAATGGCCTTTTATATGAAGATCTACGCAATTTCATCGCAATCGGTTTACTTACGCCATTATAGGATTAGAAAAAAACTTTTATTAAAATAATAAAGATATTTTCTAAGATCAACAAAAAAACATTCCCGCATATTTTTTTACTGTAAGTACTTAAGTATAATTATATCAAAGGTAAAACTTACCTAATTCTAAACATGTCAATCTTTTACATTTGATGGCGAAAAGCCCTCGCACATAATGATCCATCTTAAAACTCAAAACTTATTTATTTTTGCGAATATGGGTACATGTGGATCTTATATTATATCTACCTTTCCTTTATTAAATGCATAATTTTATTTCCACAGAACTTACTTAAATATGATATAATCTCTTAAATCGTGTTAGTTTTAAGAACTGTTCTGAACTTCTAATTGCATACAGAACCCATTCCAAAAGCAAGCTTTATAATCCTTTTATTTTCTCACAAGATATTTATCGTATAGTAATCAAAATGTGTTGATTTTTATTGGAACCCCAGGAAGCCGGCCTAATTGTAATGCACAAACAAACATTTAATTTAACAACCAAATACATATAATAATAATAAATGTTATTATATCAATCTGTGGTTTAATTGTGGGGTACATTTTGCCAATTAGATGCTTCATCTTAGGACCAACGATTCGCTTTTCATAAAACAACTGTTTTCTTAAAAATGCAATGTGAAAATTCATAGTTATTTTAAGAAAACTGACGTTTATGTTATCAGTAACTTGGGCCTTATTCGGTTAATCGAGTGAGCTGCAGGTTTAATCACCTAACAAGCCCTAGTGTCAGAGTGTTCTCAAATCCGCCTGACGGCCTCTGACGTGGAATTGTAACAACGACTGCTACTGAGAAGCATTCGGGGACGCTGGCGACACGTCCCAGGCACGGGGTGTAACACAACTAACTTCCAGACTCCGGGCTTCTTTATGAAAGTTTATTAAGACCCAAAATACCAAAGACCCTAGATTAGGTACTGTACAAATTATATACAGGTGTAAGTATGTTTTAAGTACCTAAATAACAGAAATACAGACATCTGAATTGAGAACCTTCTGTTTGGGAAGTCGGTTAAAGATAGGTGAACTTGTGGGCAGTAGCTATGAAGTAAAACCCCAAATATGTTAAAAAATGTTTAAAATTCCGACTGATTAGTGATCAATACAATTGGTGCGCCTGAGTGGGTCGGCCCGTATCGGAAGCTATGGTAACTATTGTCGTGTGTATGCGCATATTTTAGTTACGAAAAGTATGGATAAGACAAAACATTGTATCTGCTTTGAGCATATAGTCCTGCTCCCAAGTTATTTGAAGTTTGTGAGTTTTTCAGTTTCCATCCTTCTCTGTCAGCCATAAACTTCCATTCGTTCTCTTCTTATTCATATCATCTTTCTCGATTTCTTCTTCTTTTCTCAATTTCTTCTTCTTTTTACTTCTTATTCATGTCATCTTTCTAGCAATCCATACATCTTTTCCTTCAACAACACGCATGGCCAACGAAGTAATTATGGATAAATGCTTGGTCCTGCCTTACAAGTTTTAGGCTGTGACAACGATGATTGTGGCTGTTCTAAGATACCTTCAAGCGTTATATTATTATACACCCGCATCCCGTGGGAACCTCGGCACGAACCCGGATAAAAAGTAGCCTATAGCCTTCCTCGATAAATGGACTATCTAATACTGAAAGAATTTTTCAAATCGGACCAGTAGTTCCTGAGATTACCGCGTTCAAACAAACAAACAAACTCTTCAGCTTTATAATATTAGTATAGATTGGTAAAGTAAAACCTACCATCTACCACCATTTAATTGTTACATTGTAGTTTAGTTTTTGATTAAAAGATTAGCAAATATGTTTACATTCAAACGCTATATACTTAATATTTTATGTTCTAGTGATTCTTCTATAGATTTTTCCAAGACAAGTTTATCTATACTAAGCTAGCAGTTGTTTACAAAATCATAAAGTGCACAATAGTAGTGCATTGTGATGAGTAACTCCCACGTGTGGCCAACTCTATGGATTTTGGGTGTGGCCTAAATTATAAGCGTAAGCGGTCTGAGGTCAAATGATAGCTCCCGTCAAGTATCTAAGCAATTTGTGGGAATATCATCTATGTTAGGTACGGTAGACTGCACATCAGTGGTAACTGTCATGCACCTTAACTCTATAGTAATAAGTACGATTTTCCTTTAAAATTGTTACCACTGACTTAAAGTTGACTGTGCCCTAAAGCATGTAAAGCACCTGGATCAAAAGTAGCTTATGTCCTTTCTCAGTCTTTAGACTAGGTATCTGTGTAGTTTAATTAATAATTAATTTTAACTTTTAATTACCACAAAATTGTATTTAAATTGGTTCTGTAGTTTTGGTGTGAAAGCAAGACAGACAGGCAGAGTTACTTCCCAAACTACTGATAAGCAGGTACGGTACGTACCTACCTATAAAAATACTAACGTTTATATGTATCGATGTTTGTTTTCTTTTACGCAAAATCTACTGCCTGGATTTTGATGAAACTTCACAGTAATAGTTATACCTACTAAGCTTATTATATCAGAATAACATATAGATGTTTTACTCATGTGCGGTAAGTTATCTAGGGACATAGGTAAAAGCTAGTAAAGTATATACATCATATTAGTAAGTAGTAAGGATTTAAAGCAAGAAAATACTGTCGGTCGTAATCTTGTAACTTGTACCACACAAAGTGAATTCAAATAATAGTAAGTTACCACTTCTTAAGCTCATAAAGAGGCGACGTTTGGTGATTTTACTAAAGAGAAGCAAGCCTTTCATGACAACAAGTATTTTGGGTATTTTGACCCTATTTATTTTATTATTTTGAATATTGAGAAGAACGGTAGCGTCTTAAAATCCCTGCATTTGTATGTTATCTGCTATATATCTCGCGGTGCTACCCGCACCCCAAGGAAACTACTTCCCGCAGCAGGATAAAGTAGCCCATGCCCTTTTCAGAGTATAGACTAAATAATAAATAAATAAATAATGCCTGGACACATTTTCACACACGGTCGGTTAGCCCCATGGTAAGTTATTAATTAACTTGTGTTATGGGTGCTAACACAACTGATAAACTACATATAGCTACATATATACATATTTATAAATACATATTGTAACACCCAGACCACGGCCAACAAGCATGCTCATCACACATATGTCGACCGAACCAGGAATCGAACCCGGGACCTCAGGTTCGGCAGTCCGGCATGGTGACCATTGCGCCATCGAGGTCGTCAAAGACTACTAGTGTACTAAGTAGTTTTGGCGTTAAAACGCAACAGACTAATAGAAAGACTCAGTTATTTTCGCATTTACAATATTTATTAGTAAGTTTTATAGAAACCAATCACCACAATTCCAGTTACCTGAGACATCAAAAACTAAAAGGTGCAAACAGTCAGTTTACAAAAACACACAAAATAATAAATAACGTTTCTTTCTTAAAACAGGGGGCGTTTCCAGCAAAATTTATGATCTTTGACTCGAGGTGGATTAATTTTGACTACCTTGGCAAACAATGTATGTTTTGAATGAATACGGCCAAGAGCGAGCCCGACTCACAGATAAAGAATTCAGTATCGTATTATGTAGGTATAAAAATATAGTACGTACAAATTGAACAAAAAATCACGTTTTGTTGAGCCCTCTAAAATATTTATTCTAGTCTAGTTTTCAGTATTTCTTGTTATAGCGGCAACAGAAATACGTCATCTGAGAAAATTTCAACTGTCTAACTATCACAGTTCATAAGATACAGCCTGGTGACAGACGGACAACGAAGTCTTAGTAATAGACTCCCGTTTTACCCTTTGGGTAAGGAACCTTAAAATACTGTTTTTGCAAGGTTAAATGTTACCGAGGTGATGATATGGATAGGTAATCATTAAAAATTACCTTATAGAAAAATATGGCATCTGCATCATCTGCCTAGCCCTTTTCCAACTATGTTGGGGTTGGCTTCCAGTCTAACCGAATGCAGCTGAGTACCAGTGTTTTACAAGGAGCGACTGCCTATCTGATCTCCTCAACCCATTACCCGGGCAACATAGAAGAAGGAAAGACAGCGGAGATGCTATAAAAAGGTAGGTTAGGAGCCTTCTTGTAGGTCAAGCAACATACGGTAGGTACGCGTGATTAAAACGAACAGTTACTAGAACTAACGAGGCGTTTTGTTCCTTGTCAAATCAGAATAAAATTGTCAAAGGATGATCTTGATTCACTGGTAATTTTATTTTGAAAAAGTAAGTTCCTCGTCCCCGAACACCCGCATTTTGACGCGCTACTTTCTTAGGAGATTTTGCGTTATGATATCTCCGCTAGTCATTTGGTTCTCCAAGATTTGTTCATACTCATTATTAAACTATTTTAATAAGTCATTACCTTTTCAAGCTATGATCTAGCCAGCCAGACATCATAATGAAGTATTTTCTAAATTGACCACATTATTTATGATATCCCATATATTTTGTGGACTTATATTCTGCAGTTTCGAATGAAATGTCATTCAGAACTGCACTAAAGGTTTCTTGGAAATAATATGGATTTAGTACTAATGTTTTGGAACTCGATTTGATCTCGATTTAAAGTGGGCTGTGAGTTTTTGTGAGTTATCGAGTGTTAAAAGCCACAAATAGTCTGTTATTTATATTTTTACTATTACTATAATCATCGGCAGGGATATTGAGCCCTGACCTTCACCTGCGCAGAAGCGATTTATTGGTTTATTGCCTTAAGTGTACTCACCGCCGAGAGCTCAATATCCGTGCCGATAACTATACGAGTAACTATAGCTAACTAAATAAATTTGTTTTCTAGGTAATTTGCGATTGACCCGTTTAATTACTTTGGTCGCAAAAGGACTGCCGTGCACGGGATCCCAGGTTTGATTCCTGGGTTTGGCTAAAACTTTCACAAAGCAGCCTGGAGTCTAGAAGTTGGTATTACAATCCCGTGCCTGGGAGGGCACGTGGCGCCTGCGTCCCCGAATGCTACTCAGTAGCAGTCGTTGTTACAATTCCACGTCAGAGGCCGTCAGGCGGACATGAGAAAACTCTGACACTAGGGCTTGCCAGGTGATTAAACCTGCAGCTCACTCGATAAGAAGAAGAAAGATATTATTTAAACTTCTACTGGATGGACCAGGCTGCAAGATTCTTTGAAATAATGACCTTGGAATACATAGGGCTCCAGAATGAAAGTCGGTGGGTTTTGATCAGTCAAATTCTGATACTCACTTCACTTCTAACGAATAGGTAATTTGACAATTTCTTATCTGACAAAACCTCTTTAAAAGTCATATATATGTGAGATTTTACTCAGTGTCGAGAAGTCACATAAATTAAAACAAACCTTTAGTTAGACTTGCCACCATCATTATTTACGACTTAAGAAATAAAATATCTTGAAAATATAATTGTAGGTGTCGACTCCGACGCACAAAATGGCGGCGCGTTCTTTTTGAAATTTGACTTATGATTATTGTAGCATTCGGTGCGGACTGCTTTTTCTTTTTCTCGTGTTCTTTATTTGAAATTTAAAATCGGTTTCCATTTTCAAAATTTTATTTATTGTTTCTAAAGTGCTAATATAGTCGTTCCCAATATTCTATCTATCGGTTGTTTTGAGAGAATCAGAGATAGGAATTTGACTTTATGTACCAGTATGGAGCTAATGAGAAAATTCTTTCTGAAGTAAGCGAATCAAGAGATAGACATACATAATATTGGGAACGGCCGTTAATTGGTTACAATAATAATTGATACCTGACATTGGCTGCGGGATTGTTCGCGCGAGTTACCGCGGCCCTGGTACACTGTGGGCTCCAGAAGGAACATGGAGGGTTTTAGTCCGTAAGAGTCGACACTCCCTCACGCTGCACCCACAGCGGGAGTGATCGTCTGATGATTTCCCATAACCACAAAGTTTTGTTTGAGAGGTAGGTAACAATTAATATTAGGTACAGTCAAAAGCCAGAAAGTCTGATAACCAGTCTAACCTTCAAACATTGTACCAGGGAAACTTAGCTATGAAAGTCAGATAGGCAGCTACTCCATGCAAAACACTGGCAATCAGCTGCATCCAGTTAGACTGGAAGCCGACCCCAACACAGTTGGTAAAATGCTAGTTTCTAAATTAAAATCTTCTAAGTGGGTGGCCTAGAACCTAAGTTAGCACAAAACCTACCATAGTTCTATGAAGTCATTACCCGGGAGTCAAACCGGCACTCAAACAGTGGCTGACACATGAATATGCGTTTGTCGCCTCATAATGCGTCAGGTATGTAAATAGGTGCTTAAGAGTAGTGGTATTGTGATGAGCGGTAGCGTTTTATGAGCGAAGCGGGAAAAATATTTTGCTATCTAGGTATATACATACTTACTTCATTATAGATATGAAAGTGAATTTGTTTTTATTTATTTTGCTTTTATGGTGAAACGGCTGAATCAATTGAGGTGAAATTTTATGTAGAGATAGGTACCTAGTATTTTTGTGGGTGTAGTTCGATAAATGATTGAGACGGCAACATTGTTTATTATGTTACTGATTTTTATTATATTTTCAAACAATTCTCTATTTATATCTATTATTAAGTAACTATTGTGATTCATTCCATCAGTAGGTATTTGTAATTGGCTTTTTATTGGCTATGGTTTTAATTTTTATGTTTTAGCTGTAACTCCACTACCTATATGCAAATAAAGAAACACACAGTAAACACACAAAAGCTCAAACCAAAAACATGATAGGTATATTTTTCCACCTCTTAACAATTTATAGAAAAAATAACAATAAAACATCACTTCATACGTTCACAAAAACATATTTTTCCAAAATAAAAATAGACTTATCAAAAGGTATTAAATATAACGAGTATGTCATGATTCTTTCATTTATTTATTATTTGCTTGATAATAATAGATTCTGAGTAATGATTTCTGAAAAGTCAAAAAGTATCTATTTTTAATAGAAATAAGTACTCAGCTTAGTGAGATTTGAGCCCCAATTAATTTTGTTTATGCTTGATTTTTATTATTATTATGTAGGTTTAGATCTTTATTTTTGCTAGAAATGTTTTTGTCTGGAAATGTAATAACAAGTGTATCTTTCCATAGTAGGTAGATTTATTTATGCAACATGGAAAAATTAGGAATAATACAAGTTTAGTTAACAGGGAGCCAATGACAAGTCTTCACTATAGCAATATGCAGTGTAACAATTATAAAAAATTCGCATACTGAGTATGCACCGGTTTTATAAAATCAAACAGTGTAATTAATGCCAACCAGTGAGTGGTTAAAAAAAAGGAAAAAGTTAAACTCATAAAAAGTAAAAATAATATAAGAACAATGGTAAAAACAAAACAAATTATAAGAACTAGTCTTTTTCTTAGATACCTGTTATATTTGTTCTCATGAGGCAAAAGGGTATTAATTTTATGTATATTTCCTTACAATTATGTTCTTTTTAATACTTGTAAACGTACATAAATTAACTCCGATATTTATATGATGTCACATCACTCGAAAACTGCCGTAGCGAATTTATTACTGGCACTAATTATCCGCTACCATACCATAGAGTGCATGTAGCAGAAATGAGAATGCCGAGATGGATGTAAGGTATTACAAGAATGGATAAAGTGAGGAATGATTACATTAGAGGAAGTCTGAAAGTAGCGCCAGTTACAGAAAAGATGAGAAGTAGAAGATTGTCGTGGTATGGACAATGAGGAGGGATGATACGCATGCAACAAAGTGTGTGCTAAGTATGAATGTAGATGGATGGAGAGGAAGAGGAAAACCTAAGAAAATATGGATGGACTGCCTGAAAGATGATATGAATAGGAAGGGAGTGAGTGTCAGTATGACGAGTGACAGGGGAAAATGGAAGAAAATGACATATTTCGAACAGGGCAGGAGAAAGAAGAAAGAAGTCTAATTATCCGCTACCCGCTCCGCTTATAAAACACAGCTACCCAAAACCCCACATTGTTATTATGACAAAACAATTGCAAATTAAGTCGAATAATTAGTCAACAGATTGTACAGTCAACAACAAAGGTAACTGAACAAATCAACATTTTCAAAAGACCCTAACAACGTCATCATCTGCCTGGCCTTTTCCCAAATATGTTAGGGTCGGCATCCAGTCTAACCGGATGCAGCTGAGTACCAGTGTGCCACAAGGAGCGACTGCCTATCTGACCTCCTCAACCCAGTTACTCGGCAACCCAATACCCTTGGTAAGACTGGATGTCAGACTTACTAGCTTCTGACTACCCGTAACGACTGCCAACGATGTTCAATGACAGCCGGGACCTATAGTCTATCGTTTTTCCCGAAACACGATTTATAACAGTTTCTTCTTCTTATTCTTCCTGTCCTGTTTCCAAGTTATAAGCCAACCCCAAAGTCGGCGCAATATGTATTTTTCTTCAATTTCTCTGTCACACCTGACGTTATACAAGGATCCTCTAACTTCTTATTAATGACCTCTTTCAATCAGTGAATCCATCTTTTCCTCGGTCTATATTTAAAAACTAGATGAATACTCTGGCGAGTTTTCGACGACACACTGTCGACCATTTTGAAAATTTACATTTATTCTTTTACTTTTGGTACCGACTGTACATAATTACTTCTGTCCCATGAGCTTTATGGTGCCTTAACGAGTTATTAGTGGTGTATGGCAACCCTAATTACAGGGTTGCCATAAGAAAATTTGGCGAAATTTACATTAAGGTGTAATGGTTTATTAGTATGGTTAAACTTGGGTGGTATACTTATTGTATTTTCGTAATATTGATGAACTTCTATAGCGGTATACTTTTGACACAAAATATAGCTTATAATCATCTGCAAAGTCTTTTAGCTAATAAAGGCTAATTTCAATTACTGTCGTTAAAGTATTCTGTTTGTTAAAAGACGACTTTTTAACTACGGAGTGAGAATTTTCGTGAAATCTACTAATAAACACTAATCTTAGTTAGGTGTCAATCTATCTATGTATGGGGCTGTGGGATTGTTCGCGCGAGTTACCGCGGCCCTGGTACATAAAAGGCCTACGACGGAACACGACGATTTTAGTCAGTAAGAGTCTGACATCCTTACCGCTGCTAACCCACAGCGGGAGGTTTCATTTGATGATTTATTACGTCGTTAAAAAAATCTATCTATGTATATAAATACTATAAAGCTGAAAGTTTTTTGCAAGCTTGAACACGCTTATCTCAGAAAGTTCTGGAAAAATCTTTCAGTGATAGATAACTCAATACTCAATAGCAATATTCTTGCGAAAACAATGCTAGCTACGTACCTATGAACTCACGACGCCCGCACAATTGCTCGCAAACCAATAATGGTTTAACTAAGCCATAAGCCATTCAAATAAACCGAACGAAACATGACACAGCCGACATGACAATACTGACCAATAAAATCCTATCGTAATTCGTAAATTCATAAACATAAAAGCTCACCCATCACATTCCTGGCCGCGGCAAGTTAAAACCATGGAGAACAAAATGACTGGCGGAGATGCCGTAACAAAATAGTCTAACCAAAGGGTATCGGGTTGCCCGGGTAAACTGGGTTGATGAGGTCAGATAGGTAAAAACACTGATACTCAGCTGAATCCGGTTAGACTAGAAGCCGACCCCAACATAGTTGGGAAAAGGCTCGGGAGATGATGATGAGGTGCCATTACGGAAAATCTCCTAAGAAAGTAGCGCGACAAAATGTTCGGGGTACGAGTAATGTGACTGTCTTCGCCTTTACACGCCTTCCTTGGACCCGTCCATTTCTTTGTAATAGCAAAATCTTTAACAGATGTCAAAGAACCCGAACTGATAACTTGTAATTGTTCGTTTTGATCAAAACCTCCGTACCTATTTGACCTAGTGATGACATATGTATTATAGTGCACAAGCATTTGCGCAGACACAGGTGCACTCACTATTCCTTCACTCTCATAACCCGATGGGACGGTAATCCGACACGACCGGAGAGAGATCAGGCGAAGGACCAACATGCTCTCCGATGCACGGGTGTATCAATCATCAACTTCCAGGCTCCGGGCTGCTTTATGCAAGTTTTATAACCCACAAAGCGATTACGGCCCGACCGGGACCTCGTACTCATTAGCCGCGCTTGCGACAGCTAGACCAATGAGGCAGTCCTATAAAGATTTAGCCTAGTATAACATAATATATATGTTAGTCTTTAAGGTATATATCTGTGGGCCAATGCAGCCTAAAAATAAAGATATTTGATTTGATTGATTTGACCTACTAGCAAGGGCTTGACCTACTTTTATTATGGAATCTCGGGTCATCATTCCTTACTCCATGGTTCAACATAGCATAGTTTACGATACCTCAATGATCTACCTCGACTGAATGGACCGCCACTCGGAACAATTTATTGTACATAAAACGTGTTAATAAAAATATAAAGCGGGAAGCTTGTTTTAAGTTTTTGTGGTATGGTTCTGTAGGTTTATTGTGTATATTTATTTTTTCACCTCATCATGTGTCTGGAATTTTTCAACTATGTTGGAGTCGGCTTCCAGCTTAACGAGATGCAGCTGAGTACCAGTGATGATGATGATGATGATGATGTCCTCCTAGCCGATTATCGGCTACGGCGGCTGTTCTCATGTAAGGAGATTAGCCAACTACGCAGGACATATTATAGTGCACGAGCATTTGCGCAGACACAAGTGCACTCCTATTCCTTCACTCTCATAGTCCGATGGGACGGTAATCCGACACGACCGGAGAGAGATCAGGCGCAGGACCGACATTTACGTGCTCTCCGATGCACGGGTGAATCAATCACCAGCTTCCAGGCTCCGGGCTGCTTTGTGAAAGTCTTCTAAAACCCACAAAGCGATTTCGGCCCGACTCGGGAATCGAACCGAGACCTCGTGCTCAGCAGCCGCACTTGCGACCACTAGACCAACGAGGCAGTATATTACATGGAGTGGCTGCCTATCTGACATGCTCAACCCATGTTCAATGGGCAACTTGATACTCCATCGTAATACTAATTGTGACTTTCTGGCTTGTGACTACCTGTAACGACTGCCAAAGATGTTCAAATGGCAGCCGGGACTTACCAATTTAACGTGCCCTCAAAATACATAATTCATAAAAGTACGTTATTATTTTATTCCGATAAATCCATAATCAAAGTTCCTTAGATCAATACTTTACTCGAAGACTTTTTGAAGAACATAACCCTTCTTTTAGATCTGTTGATTAGAAATAAGCAAGTACACTTATCACATTAAACAAATATATTAGGTAAAGGTACATACTATGTATAGTATAATGGTTAAAATGGTTTTACGATTGTTACCGAGGGACCCCAAACCTTATCACCAGCAACTTAGCATAACTTTTAAGTGTTAACTTTAGAAAAAATATGCAATAAAAACCGTGAAAGTCTAAAACGAAATTTATTTTTTATTAACTTTTAGTTTAATTTGAAACTTTATGCTCATAATGTTAGAATTTAAATTCTATATCGTAATAAAATTCGTATAAAAACTTTATTACAAGAAAATCTAACTCAATATAGTTTTTAACTTTTTGAGTAAATTAAGATAATTTTAATCAACTCTTGTGTGAAATGTGTAGGAATTTTGATTATTTTTACGTAATAAATGAGGTTATTTGTTGATATCTTAATTATTTAAATATATATATTGGACATGATAAATAAATAAATAAATTATCGCCCACTATAATAAGATTCAATATAATAATATTGGCATACTCTACGCCTAGCTTTGGATTCGACTCCCGACTTTACTTGTGTTGTTATAGACACCTAAAAATATGTAGGTACTTTATATATGTTCAGTAACTTCACTTACATCATTTAAAGGACTATAGAGAAAAGTTTTCAAAGAAAGAACACGGGGCAAAGTCTGGAACCACTGTACTTATTTAGAAAATTATGTTAACAATGAAAATCTACGTTAGATAAGAGTGTTAGAAGTATTTTATATCGGTATGGAAAGAAGCTTAGCTAGCTGAAAACATGTTGCTTCCGCCACTAAAACCTTTAAATAAACACAAAATAAACAAATTTTGTAGGCAACCAACCATTTTCAATAAAACAACCTTAATAAAACATTTAACGTTATAATTTCGAATTTCGAAAATCGAACGTCAGCCATATTGGATTTACATCAAAAAGCAATTTCATTGGACAATAACAACGTCATCCAATGTGTGGAACCTTCAAAACCGAACTGACGGCAATCGGTAAAATTCATTGTCGGTTTTATGCTTGCCACTCTATTTTACAGCCCTACGTTTCGTGTTTGAAAATTCGAACGTTTTAAAATTTGATTTGATGTGTGTGTTCGTTTATTTAAGGATTTTGTGTTTGGAACGATTTGCGTTTTATTCTTTTGTGTTTAAAATTGGGACTTGGTTTTGGCTGATTTTTATAGATTACTAGCCGTTTTCCCGCGGTTTCACCCGCGTCCGGTGGGACCTACTGCCCGCACCGGGATAAAATATAGCCTATGTTACTCGCAGATAATATAGCTTTCTAATGGTGAAAGAATATTTAAAATTGGTCCAGAAGTTTTGAGCCTATTCATTACAAACAAACAAAGTTTTCCTCTTTATAATGTTATATAGTATAGATAGTTTTCTATCTATTGATGATAAAGTTACCTATACAATGCTAATTATGTATTAATAAATCATGCAAAATATTATAATATCGGATAAAGAGCTAGTAAGAAATAACATCGATAACCCAACGTGTTCGAGTGTAAGTCAGCGGTGCAATCGCGGCACTAGTCGCAGTTAAGATGCTAAATGCATATGTACATAACAGTCGGTCGTAGGTGCATAGTGAGCGCGAAGAAGATTGGTCGTTGTTTGTCGAAAACGTCAGGTGAATATCATAACCTGACTGACATCTAGTATTTGTGAGTGTTTTGTAGTTTAATCCTGGTCCCGAGAGAACTTCTCCCTATTATACTATATAATATAGCTTTCTATTGACGAGATTTCTTCTGAACAACCACAGATTAAATATAGTATAATCATCGGCAGGGATATTGAGCCCTGCAGAACCTGCGCAGATGCGATTTATTGGTTTATTGCCTTATGTGTACAGTGCGCAAAGCGATCCCCACTCTTCCGCCGAGAGCTCAATATCCGTGCCGATAACTATGAGACACACGACAATGACACAAACTATGTATACCCACTTATTTGCAGGTACGACATACTGTGTATTAGTATAGACTCCCTAATTTTATATGTTCTAATAAAACAATGTTAATTTGAGAAGAGCGAACGTTTATTTATCCAGAGTAATACAGTCTCCCCTATTCAGCTTATAACATTAACAGTCCAACGGCCAATCCACAACAACCCAATCACAATATTAACTATGCAGAGTAGAGCCAGTCTAAAATTCGGCCACAGCCATGCTAATGCTTTATAGTTTCCTCTACCCGTGACGTCACATCCTACCCCCACCCTCTCACCTCCTCACCCTCCGATAACATCATCTCCCGAGCCTTTACCCAACTATGTTGGAGTCGGCTTCCAGTCTAACCGGATGCAGCTGAGTACCAGTGCTTTACAATTAGCGACTGCCTATCTGACCTCCTCAACCCAGTTACCCGGGCAACGCAATACCCCTTTTTTAACGACGTTAAAATCATCAAATGACCCTCCCGCTGTGGGTTAGCAGCGGTGAGGGAGTGTCAGACTCTTACTGACTAAAACCGTCGTGTTCCGTCGTAGGCCTTTTATGTACCAGGCCGGGGTAACTCTTTCGAACAACCCGCAGCCCCGGCAGGCCCCTTGGTAAGACTGGTTGTCAGACTAACTGGCTTCTGACTACCCACCCTCGCCCCTCCGATAACAACGAATCACTATTCACGTATCGTTTTGCGTAATAAAATATAAAATTGTTTGTTTTACTAGGATAGTTTTGATTTTTATTGTAAATATGTATTGTAAATATTAGTATTGTAATTAATAAATAAAACAATAAGTGAACACGTTTCTTCGTGTAAAAGTTTAAATATCAATTTATATACTACAACCTACTAACACTTAACATAAAAACCAAAATAATCACATTCTTCAAAACCCTAACGTCCAGTCCACCTCCTAATCTCTCACTCAAATGACACACACACATGCACTCCAAACACATCAAGAGAAACCTGTTCATGTGAACACATTCAACGAACCCAATCTATCCGCTACCTAGGCCTCCTCATTGATGAAAATCTATCCTTTAAAATACACATCCAATCTCTGTCAGGTCGAGTAAGAAAACTAATATACATCATGAAAAAACTCAGAGACCGAACACCAAAAGACATACTCCTCACGGTATATTACGCCATATGCCAATCAATCATTCAATACGGTATATCTGTTTGGGGAGGAGCGGGAAAAACCACACTCATAGACCTTGAAAGAGCCCAAAGGGCAGTGATCAAAGTACTTCTTAAAAAGCCGTGGCTCTTCCCAACAGACACCCTATATAAAGAATTTGCAGTTCTACGTGTCCGCCAACTATTTATTCTTAATGCATACCTACACACACACAAAACCTTGAAAAAAAGACCAGACTACAATACACTCACCTCAAAACGTTTATTCAAAATCCCAATACCACGCACCACTTCCCTCTTAACCAGACGTTGCCCTACCTATCTCCACACAACTGTCTTTAATAACGTACACAGCAGGTTACCGCACGACACAAATGAGCTGACACTTTCCTCGTGTAAGAAGATAATCAAAAAATGGCTAACAGGACTCTCATACGAAGAGACAGAAAATCTTCTCACAACACAATCTACACTCGAAAGGATGCATTAGCATACTTCTGCACGCATGTGCACACACACACACACACACATACACACACACACACACACACACACATACACACAAACACACACACAAACACTTACTCTTTGAGACTGATAAGCTAAGTTCGATTTAAATTAAGAATTTTGTTATAATTTTAACTTTTTTACTTATTAACATATTTTATTTTATTTTTAACGTCTAGAACGAGACAATTTAATTTTTTTAGAAGATGCTCCAATTAGTTATAACTTTCTTAGCTTTATTTTACGTCTTGTTTAAATTTTTATATTCTATTTTTGTCCACATAAACACCGCATACGACCTATAATTCGACAAAAGTACTCATTGTAACCGCAACTCGGGCTCCCAAGATACAGGCCTAGCCTAGTTTGGGGACCGCCGATCCAAAAAACCAATGTCTGCTACTAAATATAGTTACCTACACCAAATCAATGTACCTAAGTTAATTTTAAGGCAAACTATGTAACTGTGGATAAATAAAATTTTATTATTATTATAAATGTATGTCTCTTGACCTCGGGACTACAGAGTCCCGGATTTTGGGAGGCGAACGTGGGGCCGAAGCCAACACGCTGAAGCCCTTTGAGACAACTTTAATGAAATGATGACACAAAACCAAATTATTATTATTATTATTATATCCTTACAAATCCAAGACAAGTTACATTAAAAATCAATTGTAAGTACGGTAGACCGCACGTCAGTGGTAACTGTCATGCACCTTAACTCAATAGTAATAAGTACGATTTTCCTATAAAACTGTTACCACTGACCTGAAGTTGACTGTACCTAATATACTTATAACTTAGTGCACAGTGGTCAAATCATAAGGTCAATAAACCCACAAAAAATAACTTTTATAAAACAAAAACAGTATTCTAATTACCAAATTAACATGTCTATGATAGATAGATAATACTTCACATTCATAATGTATGTATGTATGTATGTCTGGCATTGTAAAACAATAATTAGATACCTATATGAGGAACGGCTGTGGACCTCCGTTTTGATAGGTAAGCTCTGATTTGCATGTACAGACGAGCACAAAAGTTTTATAGAATGAAAATCTATAATGATTAATATTATTGTAGAGAGGAAGAGTTTCGATATCTAACCGGTGTAACCAAGGGCACAGATTATATAATAGTTACTACGTAAGTATCGGGTTGCCCGGGTAACTGGGTTGAGGAGGTCAGATAGGCAGTCGCTCCTTGTAAAGCACTGGTACTCAGCTGAATCCGGTTAGACTGGAAGCCGACCCCAACATAGTTGGGAAAAGGCTCGGAGGATGGAGGATGGAGAGATATAGAGTTTGTTTGAATCAAGTAAATTCAATAACTTCTTGATTTATTTGAACAATTCTTTCAGTGCTAGGTAGACTTTTTATATAAGAAGACTAAAGGCTGCTTTTCATCCCGTTTGTTTTTCTTCGGTATGCAAGGATATTTTTGTGAAAATTAAAGAAATCTGGCTATCTGTTATTTATTTTAACACACCATAATATATCATATGTGCCTAGATTACAGTAATGTAGGTAAGTATTCAAGTAAACTCATGCAGAAAATTAATTTTAACATTTTATGATATAAACGGCAGATTTATTAACGTAAATGAAAAGGAGAACATTCATTTCGTACCCAAAACTAAAAGTGCCGGCCAGAAGAAAAATAGTAGATTCTTGTAGAGAATAATGCCCTGAAGATTTTTACTATTACAAGAATTGTCTACAATTAAACCCCAGGCTGCTATTTTACTTTGAAAATAAAAATCCCACAATGTTTGGAGCATTACATTACAGCCCCAAACTGGAGAAGCCAGCCGTTGCCTTCAAACGACTCCTATTCGACCTGGGAAGTCATCAAATGACCCCTCTCGCTGTGGGAAAGTCAGACTCTTACTGACTAAAACCCATCATGGAAACCAGGGCCGCGGTAATTCTTTCGAAGAATCCCGCAGCCCCGATAGGCCTTGTCCCCGCAAAATATCGTACTATTCTTGTCGAGGATGCCCTGAAGATTTTTATATTGTAAGGAACGTCTTCGGTTAACCTTCAGACTGCCATTTGAGTTTATCGCGAATAAAAATCTATACTTGAATGTTACGGCAAATAACGTCCACAGTATTTTTAACTAATCGAACGTCTCGTAACTCTTTCGAATAATCCCACAGACCCGACAGGTTTTGGTCACCTGGGGTTTGCTAACACTCTCTTGTCTCCAAGAGAAAGACGGAGGGACGATGAGCCACTCGATATTCTACAGGGGCGAGGGGAATGGGATGCCTTCGTCTCCTTCTGCGAAGCATGCCAGAGAAGGAGGCAGTGGAATAAGAGGAGATAAGAGAGATAGGAGTGAGATAGGAGACGTAGAAGACACCACGCGCGTCGGGTGTCGAGAAGACTCCCGCCACCGTAGACGTCGGTCTGCGGGCGGTGAGTTTAGAGAGGCTCATCGTCCCTTCGCCGCATTGGAGACTACAGGCCCGTGTCGGCGGCGAGCGTTGGTCCAAGCCCTCCTCAGACAGTTAGCAAACCCCAGTGGGGCCCACCAGGGTCAGAACCTGCCGGGGCTGCGAGATTGTGCGAAAGAGTTACCGCGGCCCGGTACAATATCAGAAGGATCATGATGGGTTTAAATCAGTAAGTCTCCTCGGTGTAGCAGGAGGGGGTATATGGTAGACGTTCAATTAGTTTGGACGTTATTTGCTGTAACATTCAAGTATAGATTTCTATTCACGATAAACTCAAATAGCAGTCTGAGGGTTAACCGAAGACGTTCCTTATAATAGTAAAAATCTTCAGGGCATCCTCGACAAGAATCGTACGATATTTTGCGGGGACAAGGCCTATCGTGGCTGCGGGATTGTTCGAAAGAATTACCGCGGCCCTGGTTTCCCATGATGGGTTTTAGTCAGTAAGAGTCTGACTTTCCCACAGCGAGAGGGGGTCATTTGATGACTTCCCAGGTCGGGCAGGAGTCGCTTGAAGGCAGCGGCTGTCTTCTCCAGTTTGGGGCCGTAATGTAATGCTCTAAACATTGTGGGATTTTTGGTATTTTCAAAGTCAAATAGCAGCCTAGGGTTAATTGTAGACAATTCTTGTAATAGTAAAAATCTTCAGGACATTATCCTCTACGAGAATCTACTATTTTTTCTTCTGGCCGGCACTTTCATTTTGGGTACAAAATGTTCGAGACTTGAATGATCTCCTTTCAACTACAAAAGCATTCAAGGTAGGAAGCAAATATTATTTATACAAGCTTTTACAGTTTATTAACTACATTGAAAATGAGGATGTCGAATTCTCCGAAAAATTATAGGTAATGCAGCTTAACAGGATATTTAACAGGGTTTTAACTGAAAAATCAGTAAGTACCCATATTCCAACAAAATATTATACACATCGTTTATGTGAACTTAACTAGGTACCAACATCATATAATATAAAAAATTGGTCAATGTATTTTTCCACATCAATTAAAAAATATCATCTTATTCTATTATTTGACAACCATTTTACTATTCAATTATAGTTATCGGCACGAATCTTGAGCTCTGACCTACATCTGCGCAGAAGTGATTTATTAGCAAAGAACCAATTCCGAGTGACGGCTATGACGCGATGCACTGCGGGCCAATCACCGTTATAGCCCGCCCCGCGCCTCACTTCATACCACAAAGGGACCCAATAAAATTCTTCTGCGCAGATGAAGATTCGTGCCGAAAACTATAATAACGTGTAAAATAGCCTTTAGCTTAAAAAGCACTAAAATTACACACAAAAATATATACAAAATTATTTCTTTCCTCAAACACTTTTGCGCCCACCAGTCCACGTCAAGCACAAAATAAAGACAGCGTCCCACACACACGGCTGCTATCAATCACATATTATCGCCTGATACACTTACTGTATACACACAAATATACAGTATAATTATATTTCGGATTTATATAGGACGGTTATATGGGAGAACGGTTGTTAAAAGTACTTGTTTAACTGTTGTTATGTCAACTTTGTTATGAAGGTAGGAATATTGGTAAATAACGTAGGATTTTTATCCGAGTACCAAGGGTACCTACATTACCTTAATTCAAATTGCTCTCTTATGTATTAATTAACAAATATTTACCGGTTTTATTAACCTAAGATACAAAACCAGGACCAAGATTTACTGTAGAGCCAGAATAATAAGTCCTTTGTACAACTTAGAAAAAAGACGATGTCGAGATTTTAAATATCTAACTTATTTATAGGTAACTTAATTGTGTATAAGTAATTCATTTTCGTCATAATGACCCTTACATGAATACAAAATGCTATTGATATTATTTTGTAGCGATTATTCTTACTAATTCTTGATATAGTCCGCACCATATAACTTAGCAACTCAAAACATTTAAGCTATTGACGCTTCACAAATGCTCATCATCATCATCATCATCTCAGCCATAGGACGTCCACTGCTGAACATAGGCCTCCCCTTAGATCTCCACAGATACCTGTTGGAAGCGACCTGCATCCACAAATGCTCAGCTATGTTTAGTTAAAATTTGCTTATAAGTGATATCAATACTAACTTTGGTCAAGCAAAGCTTATCTACCTATAATACCTACATTTACGAATACGAACAAACGCCCAAGAAGTTAAATGTCAACACTTCTTTAACAATTATTTCAATAATAGTAAACATAGGTAAGTACTTATAAAATAACCACTTTCACAAAACACACAAACCCAAAAGGAATCTCATCCCAAAAGGTTTTAACCTCAAACAAGCTTCCATCGATCATACCTGTGACGATCCAAGCTAGACACAGGATATCCTTATCACTCACTGATAAGGTAGAACTATAACTCTTTGTGGTGCCGATAAAGTGTAGCTCAGAGAGATAAGAAAAGAGATTGATTGAAATGTATGGGGTATGTGGGTTGGGGCTTTTAATGAGTAGAGTGCATGGTTCTGTGGTAAGATGGTGTGGACTGAAGTTGGGAGTTTAGGTTTGATTATTAATGTGTAAATAATGGTACCTATATTTAGTTGCTTCGAATTTTGTTATAAGGATTTTCATATCAAACAAATATTATAATGATGTCCGCCTAGCCGATTATCAGCTACGGAGGCTGTTCTCATGTAAGGAGGTCAGCCAGCTGCGCAGGACATATTATAGTGCACAAGCATTTGCGCAGACACAAGTGCACTCACTTTTCCGTCACTCTCATAACCCGATGGAACGGCGATCCGACACCACCGGAGAGAGATCAGGAACAGGACTGACATTTACGTGCTCTCCGATGCACGGGTGTATCAATCACCAACTTCCAGACTACGGGCTGCTTTGTGAAAGTAAGTATTATTGTAAGTTAAACATATATCGGAATGAAGTACCTATCATGAGCTGCTATTATCCAGGGCGCCAAATAGTTCCAAACAGATACTGGTGAAACGGTTGATGGGAGTTCATATCAACACAATCCCTTAAGGTAATTGTTTATTAACCATTATAACATTCTCTATCTGTTGATTATCTCAGGTATCCACCTAATTGAGATACAATTACGACATTAGCCACAAGTTACGTCAAATACACATCTCAAATCAATAGCTAGCATTTCAAAACCGACTCTGGTCTAATCATTTAACACTATTACAAATTCTGTCTCAATTTAAAACTCTCAAAACTTCATTCATACCTTTTTGTCTCATTATGGGTAAGCAGCGGTGAGGGAGTGTCAGACTTTACTGACCAAAAATCCATCGTGTTCTTTCGTCATTCGTAGCTCTTCACATCAAAACGACCTCCCAAAATACCCAAAACCTGCTAAAACCTGCGTACAATATTAAAATCGTGTAATCTACAGTGTGGAGCGACATCTGGCGGCGCTAAGTGGGAACTCGCATAACGCGCCTCATAGTGACGGTAAAAGCAGTAATTTTGACATGGAGGTTGGGGAGTTTGCTGGATATGGCAGTTTTAAAACTTTAATTTGAGAGGTATTTAAAAAAAAATGTCGGGACAATAATAATGTCGGGACACTTTTTTCACACACAGTCGGTTAGCCCCATGGTAAGTTATTAATTAACTTGTGTTATGGGTGCTAACACAACTGATAAACTACATACAGCTACATGTATACATATTTATAAATACATATTACAACACCCAGACCAGGGTAGGCTTTGGATCATCAGTCTAGCCGTTTTCCCAACCATGTTGGGGTCGGCTTCCAGTCTAACCGGATGTAGCTGACTACCAGTGTTTTATAAGGAGCGACTGCCTATCTGACCTTCTCAACTCAGAAGATTCGCGGATGAAGATAAAATATTTTAGCAATCAGAAGCGGATTTAATAAAAAAGTACAACTTTATAACCTAAAACTAACATTACAATTTCTTAAACCAATTGTTAAAATAAATCACAATTTACAACAATAAATATGAATCACGCACTAACTCTTAACAAAATAACAATCTTTCTATAGGTAAATAACCTCAAAATACGTCTTACACGCACGGCGGACGATGAACGAATGGGGAGGCACCGGTACTCGGCTGCTTATAGGTATAGCAACTTATCGTCCTACCCTCCTCCCAACTTATCAAATATCTAATAATATAATATTAACAAATAATTCCTGCCTTGACACATTTCATATTTCAGTAGCACAGCCTCCGTGGCGCAATGGCTAGCGCGTTCGGCTGTTAACCGAAAGGTTGGTGGTTCGAGCTCACCCGGGGCGACTGCTTTTATAACTTATCTGAAAATATTTATAAATAAGTACCTTCCGATTTTGAAACATGTTACCTAAGCCTTGAATAACGGTCAAAAAGTGTGGACGCCTGCCTAGTAACTGAATGCATTATTGTAGAATATAATTACTAAAATATAGAGCTCAATAAAGAAAAAGACTAGCTATTTAAATATATTTATTTAAACATGCCTTATAATCGTAAAGGATCATAATTACTTAAAACACAAACGCCTTAATTTACCTAAAGTCCTTACCTAACTTACAAAACGAATGGGTACCTACCCGTTAAGTTATCGACGACACGCTTTTAACAACTTTAAAACTTAGATTCGTTCAGACAGGTATTTTGAAGCTAACCGTTCCTAAATACTTATTTGAATTCATATTTATCATTAATTGCTTAGTTCTTTTTACTTGCATAGTGAAGTTATAACAATCGGTAATACTACATACATGAAAGGCGAGTAATTATTATAAGATTCCTCAGGATACAAGAAAACCCTTAAGACATAAATAAAAGAGGTATTTAGCCACATCCAGCATCCCAATATCAATGTACCACAAAGCAAATGAGGCTGAACTCGTTACAAGCGATGAGCGAACACTTTCTATGCACATCTAGACATACTAGCGCTGTGTGCATCGCTGCACGTTGTCTTAAAGCTATAGACTGTTACTGCCTTTTATCGTCCCACTGCTGGGCTGCGGCCTCCTCTCACACGGAGAAGGATTGAACATTAATCACCACGCTTGCTCAATGCGGGTTGCTGATATCAGACTATATAGTCCAGGTTTCCTCAAGATGTTTTCCTTCACCAATGGCTTATGGCTATAGATCGATGATTTAGGAAAATATATATATAATTTCTGGTGTTTAAAATAGGCTTAGAAATTGCGATAACTATTGCGATAATCTATGCCTTTCCCAACTATGTTGGGGTCGGCTTCCAGTCTAATCGGATGCAGCTAAGTACCTACTAGTATTATATAAGGAGTGACTGCCTATCTGACCTTCTCAATTCAATACCCCTAGGTAAGAATGGTTATCAGACTTACTAGCTTCTGTCTGACTACCCGTACCAGATGATCAAATTGATTATTTATTAAAATTATTTATTTTTGTAAATGGATTTCACAAAACACCTTAATATTAACATATATTGTAAAACACTCAATGAAATCAATCAGTAGAAAAATCAAAAATTTGAATTGAAAATCTCCTTCTTTTGGGAAGTCGGTTAAAAGATAGGTGAAGCCATATAGGTAATAGTACTAAAGATATAGAATTATTATAAGGATGTCTCAATACTCCTAGATTGTAGAGTTCATCGTCTTTTCACGTAGAGACAAACCTTTTAGGATCTATTATTGTGTGGTGTCAAATTATTTGTCGGTCGGAGCACACACGACGGCGCTAGACCACTACTGTAAAGTCAACAGATAGAGTACTCTATTTGTAGAGTTAGAAATGTGTAGAGACTACTACGATTGACGATGTTATCATTTGGCAAAACTTCTTGCAGGCAGGAGACTAGCATTTATTGTTGTTTTGATATTTTAAGTGTAAAAGTGTCAAAAGTCAGAATAACCTTTGACAGAGAACAAAAACATTTTTGTTCACGTAAAAACGGCTACTGCTCAAGAAATATTACTAAACAGAAAAATATTGTACGATCTGTAATTTCGTACAGAGAATGATTAAAATAGTTATGATTAGCATGAATAGAATGATGAGCCTATTTCTCCTCACTATACCAATAGGTACACTTTTTATTTCTGAGAGAAATCATGACTGTTGCTATGTACACAGTATATAAAGAGTCGATTGTTTTGCCAATCGTTGTATCTTGTTACTATTACCCAATAAGGGTTTCATTGTGTTGGACTTCAAGTTTGACTACCATTCAAAGATTGAAAGTGTCTGTCTTATCATCAATCTTTTTTCACCCCACTGCCTTTTCCTCTCACACAGAGAAGGATTGAGCTTTAATCATACTTGATCAATGCAAGTTAGTCATTCCAGATTTTATAGTCCAGGTTTATTCGAGATGGTTTCCTTCAGCTTTAATTCTATCATGGTGTCCAAGATTTACTTAAAAGTCCTATCTACACATTGGTATCTCTGTTACACGCACGGCTACTCAATATAAATAGCGAGGTAAATGTATTGGTACATCTCGGCGGTGGTCCGTCAAGTGTCTTGTGTTGACCCATACACTTTTACACGACAGGGCTACCATATAAAACCATATATACCTACCGATAAAATATAGCCTATGTTACCTGGGGTTAGCCTAGCTTTCACCCTGAAATAATTTTTAAACCAGGTAGTTTCGGGACCTTTAGGGTAAGGAGGTACAAACAAACAAATTGATAAATAAAAACACTTTTATTAAAGGACAATGCCGGATTTTGTATGGACCCTGTCCCCACCAACCAACAGACTTGAAACTAGTGTCATCGGAAGCGCATCCTTCGATAGATCATGATTATCAAAACGATTTACTGCAAATGTATGGGGTTTTGGAAATACACGACATTTTAGTATCCTTAATAATCAATTAACTTCAAGTTTGTTAACCAATTACTCGGAGTTGCGTCCACCGATTTTGATTATTTTTGTTTTAATGCAAAGAACGTGTCTCAACGTTAGTCCGATCTGAGGGCACGGCAGTGCCCTCGTCAATATAATTTTCATCGGGATCTTTTGGCGGATGAGGCGCATCCAATGACACTTAGTTAAACTCTGTTGTAGGTGGTTAAGGTATCCTTACGAAGAACTACACTGTCTCTTCAAACTGATTATTTTAACCGATGATAACTCAAAACTGCTCAAAAGATCTTGATGAAAATTAAATTAGACTAACTTTGAGATAGATTGTTTAAAATAAAAATAAAAACATCAAAATCGGTCCACCCAACTCCAAGTAATTGGTTAACAAACTTGAAGTTAATTCATTATTAAGGACACTAAATTGTCTTATAGTTCCTAAACTCCATATTTTTGGAATATGTCTCCATAATAAGAAATGATCTATTAAATGAGGCGCATCCAATGGCACTACTTTCAAGTCTGTTGGTGGGTGGGGACGTTTTTAGGCATTGTCCTTTAAGTGTGAATAAGTTTCAGTTAGGTTAGGTTTAAGTTTTCAAGAACATAACATAATTTCCATAGCATTTGTGAAGAAATTCTTGAGACGCGGGCGAAACATCCCTACTATGATGGGATCGGCTGAGAGTCTAACCTGATACAGTGTTTTACAAGGAGATATTATTATATATACTCGAAAGTTTAATACACCTTTAATATTTATGTGCTCTGATACATACTATACTATAAGTATCTCGATACAAAAACTAGTTATTGTAGTGAGTAGTGACAGCCCTAAACTGGTACTAATTCACCGTGAACGCATGATATGATGTGAAAACCTATGTCAATTCCGCCTGTTATCACCTTGTTTGAACATTTCTCAATATAGACTCTTTATTTCCAAAACAGAGACATAAACGTGGGTTTTTTCCCAGTGTTGTGGTTATGTAATAGAATGAATTTGACATCAGCAGATCTAAACGTAACGTCTACCATCACATAGGAATGTCTATGGCACAGTAGCTCTTAAACGGATGAACTGATTTGGATGCGGTTTTCACGTTGAGGTGTCTTAGCTTAGGTGAAGACTGAAGCTATAGTCCTAAGTCATAATACCGCGCTTTATTATACTCATTCCTGATAATTGTACCTACAATCTGCCAAATGACTGACGGTGATACCTACATTGTAGGTTATTTCAGAATAAGACTGATGATGGTAGAAGTTAAAAAGACTTACAGCGCTTTCACATTGGTAGATTTTGCTGCGAGTAGCAAAGCCAAGCATACAAGCATAATACTTAAGACTCGCGACACAATGCAAGCAGCAAAACTCTATCACTATGTTTTAAAATAAGCTAGTGTGAAAACGCTATAACGTATACTTACCTTAATTTACGTGTAATAGTCCCTACTTATACCTCTCTTTATCCATCTCTGTGAGCAGTGGGACGATTAAAATGCTGATGATGATGAGTAGGTACTTGCTGATACCTACATGATCTAGAACTTTCTAAACCCTCCTAAATTTTGTCGAAGGTTCTAGAGTTCAGGTGTTCAGTAAAAAGGGCTACTAATACGTGTCGTGATTACTATGTAATAGTGACGATAAGGTTTCTCTGAGCGATCGGTAAACGCCTGTCAAAACACGCAGGCGAGTAATATGATGCGCTGTGTACAGGGTGATGGGGAATAGACATGATGTTTTTAGGTTTTTTATTTAGGTATATAGTTTTTCTTATATATTTGGGTCGATTTAAATGTTATAGGTAGTCGCTCGATGTTAAATGCTGTTCTTGAGCTGCATTCGATTGGACAGGACAATGACAATGGTTGAGAAAAAGCTAGACAGGGGTGATTAAATTCAAAGTAATTGATTCCTTGTAAAATCTGATATAAAACCATAAGAAGTGACTGCCAATCTGATCTCCACTCTACAATGATCTCCACAATGATAAATAACTCTTGATAGATTTGTTTGTCAGCGTGTTTACTACTGCCTTTTATATAATATTTATTTCGTATAGCAGCCTTTGCTTTTCAACTTACGAAAGAATAAACATAAATATTAAATCCACTGATAACAGTAACTTCACTTTGAAAGCCTTTTAAATTTTTTATTAAAAAAATTATAAGTACGTTAATATAAACACAACGGCAACATACAACATGCTGTATAGAAAGAATGTGCCGGTTACACCGCGTATCCTGTGGGCTCAACAAGACGCCACCGCGCCAGCAGTGTGGAGAACACTTTATATTTATTTTGATGTAGATTTAAGTACTATAAGTTGCTGGGAGTTTGTAGCGCCACATCATATTCTTAGCAAAATTAGTTTTGAGGGGCGGGAATTTTGGTTAAATACTCAAGTCTATTTTACACACATTTGAAAAGAGTGTGTGTTTGATGACTAGGGTTAGGTATTCTTTGATGTTGAAAAGAATAAGTATGTCTAATTCCTAAAACTCATTTATTTTCTTTTCTTAGCCAAATAAAATAGAGGCTTTGTTAATTAATTTTGAATTTTACCCAGTACCTAGTTGCTGTTACAAGCCTTTATATCGTCCCACTGCTGGGCACAGGCCTCCTCTCACAGGGAGAAGGATAGTACCTAGTTGCAACATGTTTTAATAAATAGGAATGATTACACAAATTTTATTACCTTTAAAACTCTTGGAGTCCGAGTGCATACCCCATTTTGTAAGCTTATCGAATCTTACATCAAGAACATATCAAAGAGCTAGTTAACACTCCTCGAAGACTGGCTTTCATTAATATGTTTTTGGAAAAGTTATTTTAATATAATTTTGTTACATAAGTTATTCCATTTTTGATACGAAGTCCGTTCCACACTAGTCGAGCTAAAACATTGCGTGTATGTACTTATGGCTTCGCAAGTATGTTGAAGAGTCGAAACCAGCTCATAACGTCTGCTATCTCAGTCTACTTAACTTCCTCGTGTTATAAACCATCAACAAATATATTACTTTCAATATAAGGAGTCTTATCTTAAATTAATATTTTTATAAAAAATACCGCCTTCAAAAGGTATAGGTACTTACTTAAAATCTTCTCTTAAGTCTGACAAATTATACTATGCTGAAAAACACATCAAAATTGATTCAGCCAAACATGAGTGAGATACGCACAAACGTACATAGGTACGGTCTATGCATGCGTGTCCAACCGAGAACCTCCTATTTTAAAGGTGGTTAAAGATGGAGCACCTTAACAGGCATACGAGTCGATCAAAGTGATTTTAGAAGATGAGTGACCATATGACGAGTTCCTCCGCGTTTCGGAAGACACGTTAAATAGGTCCCGGCTGTCTTTGGCAGTCGTTACGGGTAAGTCAGGAGCCAGAAAGTCTGACAACCAGTCTTACGAAGGGTATGCAGTCTCTCCATATGGCACATTGGTCCTCAGCTGCATCCAGTTAGACTGGAAGCCGACCCCAACATAGTTGGGTAAAGGCTAGTCAAATCATAATGGCTAGTTTAAAGTTCTGTGTTAACAGTTGCAAAAAATGTTTTTACAAACCAGTCAGTCATCTGTTTAACACTTCAGCGACTTAAATTATGTTTTGACTCATAAAACAAATTATATAAAAGCGAAAATAAAATCACCAGTCGTGCTAAGAACCAATTTACCGATTAAAAAATACTTTTAAACAAATACTTGAACAATCACTACTAATTTGAATATCACCTTTATATCTTACAGATTAAGGTTGAAAGTTCAATAGCTTTGATCTCAAATTTATTATTTTTAGTTTCACTACATTAAGAAACACGTATGCAACAATTTCGCACAATTAAACTTCAGAATAAAACTTGTAACACAACCAAAATATTTTTACCGTCAAAGTTACAAAAAGCAATCAAAAATCACCTTTATACCCTTACAATAAGGATGATTGTAAAACCTGGTTTTAAAATTTAAAGTTTTCGGTCGTATGGTGCAGAAAAGCGTAAGAAATTTGTCCTCCGAACGTTTTGCTTTATCTGTGCTCGTATTTTTATTTATTTTTCAACTGGCAACTGTTAACGCAAAAAGATTTTGACATTGTTTCGGACCGCTCGCACGATTTGGGCGCCAATTAATTTTTCGATAAACACAGAGTAGGTTTAGGACAGAGATTTTTTGAACTTTCTATGGAGTAAAAGGAATATTCTTGAATTGTCAAGTGATATTTAGATTTATTATATGTATATGTTATTGTTATTTTATGATGTGTGTATTGTTATATGTACCTAGTTAGCTTTCTCCACGGTAAACTTAAAGTTTCTTGTTACAATTGTTAGGCCAAAACAAGATTAAAAATCAGTCCCTAAGCAAACAGTTTTATGGCCAATCAATTATTTATTGTTAAATCCACTGATAAATTCTTCGTAAAAAAAATAAGTAGAATATTATAAATTTATTAAAACAAACGATTTTAACATAGAAATGTTAATTTACCAATTATCAATTAGTTTTAATTTATTTTCAAAGCACATCAATAATTATGCAGTCATAAAACTTTCTTCAGCAAAACTCTCTGTCTCACACTACTACTCTATAAAATTTCTGTGCGGCCATTGAAAAATATTCCGCCATTTTGTTGTCGCTTCGTTTAGAAACACCGATCCCAATCGTATGGTGATAAATTATGAAAAATACCTTATTAATCACCACCAATCACCAGATATCAATCGTTTAACTTTAATTGGCGATTATTTAGTTAACTTGCTACACAAAAGATTTTTATCGGTAAAGAAATTTATTTGAGAATTAAGTTTAAGTGAATTTGTAAATTAGTGTTAACTGATTCGTCAATTTAAAGTTATAATCCTTTGGTTTCAACTAATTGGTAAGTTATATTATATCTAGCCTGTAGTGTCCCACTGCTGGGCAAAGGCCTCCCCATCTCGCTTCCACTCTTCCCGATCTTTCGACCGTGTCCACCAATCCGGACGATAGGCGTCTAGTTCGTCACGCCATCTCTTCCGGGGCCTACCCCGCCTGCGGTGTCCATCCTGAGGTGTCCACTGGGTGATAATAGTGGCCCATCTCTCCGGATGCATTCGGCTGACGTGTCCGGCCCAGTTCCATTTTAATGTCGCCGCCTTTTGGCCTACATCAGCGACTCCTGTTCTGGAACGTATCACGGTATTCCGTATGCGATCGGTCCGTTTAATACCTAAAAGGCTACGTTCCATTGCCCTTTGGCAAACCTTGAGCCTGGACTTCTGACACTCGGTGAGAGACCAGGTTTGCGCACCGTAGGTTAGGACGGGCAAGATACACATGTCGACTAACTTTCGCTTGAGTGAAAGGGGAAGGTCCCCTTTCATGTATTGTTTCATGGACCAGTAGCTTTTCCAGGCATTCTCGAGTCGGCGATCTATTTCCTTCTCTTGCCTGTTATCGAAAGAAACTAACTGGCCCAAGTAGATGTACTCGTCGACATAGTGTAGAGCTTGCCCATCTACCTCGACCCTACGTTTCGTGCTGTTGGTCATTGTGTGTGTCTTGCTCATGTTCATTTGAAGTCCAACCTCCAGGCTTGCCCTGCTCAGATCTTGGAGCATTTGTTGGAGCTCTGCTGATGTAGACGCAAAAAGAACGATGTCGTCAGCAAAACGCAAGTTGGTCAGTCTTTTGCTACCGATGACGATGCCTTTAGATGTCCACGGCACAGTGAGTTTTCTGAAGACTTCCTCCAATGTACAGGTAAACAGATTAGGGAGAGCGGATCACCCTGTTTTACGCCTTTTCTATGTGAAATGGTGGGCCAGGGGAAAGTAGTTTAATTGAAGCTGTGCTGGCTCTGTAGACTAACTCCAAAAGCTTTATATAGGTCTCATTCACTTCTTGCGAGCGTAAAGATGTAAAGATCGCTGTGTGTTTGAGACTGTCAAAAGCCTTAGAGTAGTCCACAAAAGCCAGGTATAACGGTTTATGGTATTCGTTATATTTTTCTATTATTTGGTTGAGCGTAAACAGATGGTTGTGGAGAAGGAAGGGCGAAACCCAGCCTGTTCGACTGGCTGATGCTGGTCTAGCTGGCCTCTGATGCGGTTATGTACAATTTTAATAAAGAGTTTATACAGATGGGAAATTAGGCTAATTGGTAAGTAGTCAGTTTTAAGTGTAGTTTTTTGTAGTTAATTGCATGTGCAGTAGTTGAGATTCCGAATTACGAGGGCTGAGGTCGTGGGATCAAGGGAATTCTGTATTTTCTTTAACAGGGAATTCAGTACCTATCGCAAGTTTTGGAATATCTTTCATTGAATATAAAATGCCGTCGTCTTCTGTACTTATGTTTATTACATACCTAGATGTTTTTTTAATGTTTATTTAGCTCCGATTTGGAAAATGATATCACTGTTGTTAAGCTACACTATCGAGTGACATGGGTTATATTTCACCCGGGTATATAGGAAGTAGTTTCTATGGGACGCGGGTGAAACCACGAGAAACAGCTAGTACCAACTAAGCATACAACGGATTACTAATAACCGGGTTGAGGTCAGATAGGCAGCCGCTCCTTGTAAAACACTGGTACTCAGCTACATCTGGTTAGACTGGAAGCCGACCCCAACATAGTTGGGAAAAGGCTAGACATATGATAGCTCAGATTAGACTACTTTTAGAGTTTAGAAATGCAAGTAGGTACCTACTCACAAAATTAACTAAAACCTTCATTAAATTAACCGAATAGTTAAATAAGAACTTGCTAGTTAAAGTACCTACAAACAAACATGACCTTTTTGAAGTTAAATACAGTTCAGTAATGATATAATAAATCCCTTTAGCTAAACAGTTAAGTGTGGTTTAAACTAACTATCGTGATGATAACAAAACGTTAGAAATGGGATAGTTAGTGGTTTGTTAGTAAATACTTGAGTAGCTACTGTTTTAGGGTTCCATATTCAAAGGGAAAAACGGGACTTTATTACTAAGAATTCGTTGTCCGTCTGTCCGTCAGTCACCAGGCTATATCTCATGAACTCACTCATGAATCATACTTCGACAGTTAAAATTATAGAAGATATAATTATTTCTGCCGCTATAACAACAACTGAAAACTAGAATATAACATAACATAGCAGGTAGGTACAATAAAGGTGTTTTTGACATTTAATAGATACAACGAAACTCTTCATCCGTGAGTCCTATTCGCACTTGGGAGATTTTAATGTTTAGATACTTACATATGTCTGACACTAGGTATGCTAACACCGCATCAAAATCTGTTCAGCTAAACATGAGATCCCTGAGATAATACATATCTACAGGTCAAACTTAAAACCACCTCTTTTGAAGTCGGTTAATAAACCCGTAGGTAACTAGTCAGTTAAACAGTTAGGTACATAAATCCGTTAGCAATTTACCAGTTAATTCTGTCAGTAATTGTACGTTTAGTAATCGCTGATCAAAGTGTATGATGGTGCATGATCTTTGGGGTTCTGTGGGCGTTGGTAAAACCGGGCAAGTACGAGTAGAATGGCGCATTAAGGGTTCAGTACCAAGTTTTGTATTTAAAAGATATGTATAATATGTTAGTCTTTAAGGAACATACAAATGGCCTAATTGAATAGCCTGGCAATAAAGTTTTTTTCATTGATCATTTACAAAACTAGCAAAACATGACGTTTTTGTATGGGAGCGCCTTAAAATATATATTTTATTCTAGTTTATATTAAGGAAATAGTAATACAGCATATGTTAACTGTCTAGTTATAACGGTTCATGAAATACAGCCTGATTATTGACGGGTTGAACAGACAGACGAACGGTCGAACAGCAGTCTTACTAATAAGGTTTAACTCTTTGGGTACGGAACCCTAATGTATATAAGTATGTAATTACAGGTCAGAGTAACACAGGTGGATAAACTATGTATGTGGGATTCTAATTTCGTCCTCCACAGGTTTTTGATATTGTGTTTACATAGAAAGTTTAAATGATTTAAAATGCTCACCGCATTGATTTTAGAATATCTCAATGTCTGACACTCTGAGTCCAATGTTTGCCAAAGATGTTATATGGAAACTAGTTTCCGTCAGTGGTTTCTACCTCGTCCTTTGAGAACTACTCAGTGCATCTACATAAAAAGGAGCCCATATCCTACCTCGACAAATAGGCTATAATTGAAAAAGGGAAGGAAGTAATTTGAAAGATTAGTGCTTTCAAGCAAACAATCAAAGTCTTCAGCTTTATAAGATTATATTAGAAGAATGCCTTGCTATGGCAAAATAATCATCACCCATTTACTAATAGACAGTCCTGAAACGCAGTTTAAACTTAACCAAACTGCTAACACAATTTTACAAGACACAAAATAATCATTTTAAATTGCAAAAATATTCGACACTCTTAAAAGAAAGATAGAAAGAAGTGTCCTGTCCTGTCGATATCATGACAATAAAATAAAAATAAGTTGAACATCGATATAAAAATCGACTCGACTTGGTCCAAGGAGTACAAAATGACTAGCGGAGATGTCATAACGCAAAATCTCTGAAGAAAGTAGCGCGCCAAAATGCAGGTGTTGGGGAGACGAGGAACGTTACTAGCTCCGCTCTTACAAACCTATGGTACCAGTACCAGCCCATTATTTTCAAAATAAAATCACCAATCAATCAAGACCAATCTTTAACAGGTAGGTTTTGATTTGACAAGGAACCGGAACGCCCTCTTTAGTTCTAGTAACTAATATTCCAAGAGACTTATTCCCTCTTATTATAAAACGCGGTATCAAATAAGTATCGGCTTTTGTACTACCTTTAATCCACCTTTAAGTACGACCTTGAAAAACGTTATTAGAAAACGCAGTTTATCGCAAGTCCTATTACTATCTGTAGTACAAAAGATAAACCATCGAGCCCCCTAGTTTAACTGCAGTACTTAGTCGACAAACGTCAAATTCCGACATTATTTACTTTTGAGGTTATTTGTTTTGTGATGAAAAAAACGAAAGTGGATATAAATATGTGTGATTTGGAATACTTGGATGTGTTAGAATACTATTGAGAGTGTCCGGGGACCCAACAGAATGTGTCATCGAAAAATCTCTTCAAATTACCTGACGACAATTTTCGATATAAATATCGATTTACGTTTTTCGAAATAATAGTCAATTGAATGCATGATGATAATCCAGGATGATCCTATGATGCTCAACTGGGCTCGCCATAAAGTAAGTAGCCTTTACAGTGCAAGTAGGTTGCCAAAACATCCTAATTAATTGTATACGAGTCAAAGTTTTTATTATGGATGTTTGTTTATGTTCCACACATAAACTACCACATAGATTTTGATGAAACTCCGAAAATATATCAGATTATCATACAGTCTATTGTTTATTTACAGATTCAAGACTATTTTGGCGTTTTGCACGCCGTATCTCTGCCAGTAATATGCAATGTTTGTAAAAGACTGGAAGCTTGCTAAAATGTACAAAAATGCCTAGATGAGAAAGGGAACAAGATTGTGTGATGAAGAACAGTGTCCAACATGTATCAGTGCATTTGACTGTATAAATAGACATCGGAATAAAATATAATTTTCTACTTTTATGTTGTTTCAAATGTTTCATTTTCTTTTGGTAATTTAATGCACACGATATTCTGTGTGTAGGTAAGTTATTGTGCACTTCATTTTGAAGAGGTTCTAATTAGATGCACAACGTCTTATTTAATCATTTAAATCGGGATGAAAATAATCCAAATTATTTCTAACCTAAAACAAAACAACTCGGATACGCGCGCTGACGTTCCGTTATACGCGCAAACTCGATAGTTGTTTAAAAGAGAATAATTGGATCATGCATATCGTTAAAAGATACTAGAAATATAAAATTACCTTTAAATAATAAAAGTAATATTTTCAACTGCAGAGATATTTTTTCATTATCATAGTTATTTATTTTTCATCAAAATAGACTTAACAAAATAATGTAAAAGGAACGGCGCATAGAATTCGGAACGATTGAGCGAATGATTAAAATATTTGTTGCTTATAATCTGTGGATATTATTTGAACCATAGACAAATCGAAGTACTAAACAGTCTTCTCTTAGTCTACGTTTTGTAATAAGGATGTAAAGACTATCGTAAGTACCGTAACAAACCAAGACGTCTTCAGTCGGGTTTAAACCACTACTTGCGGCAGTTTTATAATAAGAGGGATTATGTTTTACCACCTTTTGTATTTACCTACCATGTCTCTGCGAATAAAGATTTTCATTTTCATTACCTACGTATGTAACTTGACCTACAAGAAGGCGCCCGACCTACCTTCCTTATGGCATCTCCACTATCTTTCCTTCCTCCATGTCTCGGACCCTTATTTGGTCTACATTGAAAACGGTGTTAGTCGACTTTTTGACCCTTTTTGATCGAAAATAATGTAATTCGCGGCGCTATAAAGAAGTGTCGGTCAAAAATAAAAGTGTGTTAAGATTTCGTCGTCTTTTATATTCGGAGGTAGTCGGATATTTTTGGATGTCACTAATGTTGTTTCGTGTCTTTGCTTGCGTATAATTTCAATGGGTTTTAGTATTTTTATAGGTACTATGTAAATATTATTTTCGAAAATAAAACCTGAGAATTAGATGTCGTCTTCACGTTTAGCTACAGGCCATTAAAAAATTCAAATACTGACCTAAAAGCTGAAACAGACTAGGAGACAGACGAAAGTTTTTATTACTTACCTGTTTTTGATCGTTTTTTATTATTACATGTCGTGTTAATTTGATAAGGATTGTCACAGACACACACGCCAATATTTTTATTTCTATCAGCATTGTTATTTATTTTTGAGTTCGCTTCGAAACAGAAGAATGGATGTTGTAAAAATAGAAGATATAGGTTTATTTTATTTAAAGCTTGAATAGAACTTTCGAAAAACTTTTTATTAGGAGTAAAATATCACTCCTGTTAGTCAGTACTCTAAACACGCTCATCATCTGCCTAGCTTCTTCCCAACTATGTTGGGGTCGGCTTCCAGGTTAACTGGATGCAGCTGAATATCAGTGTTTTACATAGCGAATGCCTGTCTAATCTCCTCAACCCAGTTACCCGGGAAACCTAATACTTACCCCTTCGTAAGACTGGTTGACAGATTTTTAGACTAACTGTAACAACTACCAAGAATTTTATGTTACAGCCGGGACCAATAGTTTAACGTGCCCTCCGTAAAACAGTCAAAAGTACATACCTACAAACATATAAAAGTTTAATTGGCACTTATCTGACCTGGAATCTAACGCGCATACTCATTTGCAATTATATAGATTTAGCTCCATATAAACTTTGTCAAACAATATCTAATCGCAAACCAACCGATTTATTGGTTAATAAAATTAGCAGTAAGCTACGAGTACCTCTCCTCACCTCATCTCTGTAGCATAGTATAGATAGGTATAGGATGTATAAATAAACATATCACAGATGTTCCTCGGTTCTGCTTGCCGTTTCCTGTTTAGATAATAATAGAATTAAACTTCTATTTGTACAAGCTTTGATTTATACTTCTGAAATAGACTGTATGATTGACGTGTCAATTTGATGATTGTCTATCACACTAAAATATTATAAACGTGATGATTGCATGAGCTCTTTCACACAAAAACTGTTGAACAGATTATGAAATTTTCAAAAATGACATCAGGTACCTAGGAATATTCGTTATAAATGCGAAAGTAAGTACCTAACTCCGGCTTATATGTACTTATTCATTTTTCCGGGTGCGGAAAATAATATCCTTAGAATGTGGTTGAAATTCTATTAACAACTTATACGTTTTACACAGGTAGTGTAGAGTCGGAGAAAGGACATGGGCTTATTTTTATCCAGATGCGAAAAGTTGGTCCCTCTGGACACGGGTAAATCCGCACGCCGTAGCTTAGTAGCTTATACCTTAGAGTTGTAGTAGCTACACGGGTAAAACCGCAGTTTTAATAACTAATCTTCCGAAAAAACACCTATAAAACCAATAGATTATTAATAGGCACGAAATTTTGACATCCATCTCAACCTATTTGCGTCTAAACCCTCATTAATCATTAAGCGACATCTATTAGTGTGTTTAAGTTGCACTAAATATAGCCCAGACATCGACGTCCGGAGCGATATATTTTAGAATTAACTACTATTATGTTATTAACTAACTGTTTTCGTGGTTTTACCCGTGTGTCGTGGGAATTACTTCGCGCACCTGGATAAAAGTAGCCTATAACCTTCTTTGGTAGTTGAGCTATCTAACACTGGAATAGTTTTATCAAATTGGACTAGTAAGTAGTTCTAGGTATTAACGCGTTCAAACAAACAAACTTTTCATCTGACTAGTAAGTATAATAATTTAACATGGTTTTGCTCATCAAAATTATCAGCTTTTAGTAATAGTATGTCATATGTCTAAGTATGTATAGTCATGGAAAGTGCAGTGAAAAAGTGGCTTATCTAGCTTACGAAATTAATCATGATATGCCTATAGATCTTCATCTGCCTAGCCTTTTCCTAACTGTGTTGGTGTTGCGTAATTATCATTGGTGTTTATTTTTGAGGCATTAACAGATTGAGCATACTTGGTACTGTCGGCTCATGGATGGGTAACCACCATCATATCATAACGAATTCTCACGTATTTCAGAAGGCGCGATAAATTAACAAGTCTCTATGTACTTTGATTTTCAAAAGTGAGGTCCCTTTATATACTTGCTTTAAAAAGATGGCCTAACTTAAAATATTGTAACTATAAAAGGTATTTCTATTTGTAGGGAGACAATAGCTTTAGTTCTTTTTCTCCAAGCTTTTAAAAGGTATTCGCGTCTGAATAGTATGCTTTTTGTCTGTCTGACTGTTTCACACTGACCCTTTGTTTAGAATTTCAAATTATGTAGTTGTTTTTATTTATTTTGACACTATGTCCTGAGCGTGACTTTGTTTCTGTTGAATTTAAGATAGCCTCTAAGTAGTTTGAATTATGTGTTAAATAACATCAAAATTATTTCAGCCGTTATTGCCTAATTGAGTCATCATCTGCCGAGCCTTTTCCCAACTATGTTGGGGTCCGCTTCCAGTCTAACCGGATGTAACTGAGTACCAGTGCTTTACAAGGAGCGACTGCTTATCTGACCTCCTCAACTCAGTTACCCGGGCAACCCAATAGCCTTTGATAAGACTTTCTGGCTCCCAACTAGCCGTAGCGGCTGCATGACTGAGTAAGATTTTTCGTAAAATTGAAGTTTCTCAGACCCAAGACTATCTGTATACCATACATTTAAATAGGTTCAGTAGTTTTGGCTTGAAAGCTACTTATTTAGAGTTACTTACTTTCGCATTTACAATATTATTAAGAATTATTCAATACCGATCTAATGAATAAAACAATTCTTAACTTTCATATTTTTCCAGTTTTTACTAGGCTCGTTATCCCATACACATCTACACTTACTTAACAATGTTGTCAAGTCAGACTGTCAGACCATCAGATAAGGCATACTTGTGGCAACAATGTCAGACGGGCGATCAGAAAGAAATTAAAACAACGGCTGTTTGAGAGGACTCATTAATATTACTTTTATAAACAGTGACATACTGACAAAAGATAAAATTTTGCAGAAGGTTTAGTTTAGACGGACTTTTAACAAAATCAGTCTTTTAGAGTCCCACTGCAGAGCAAAGACGTCAGCCGAAAATCCTTGAAATTATCAAAATTGTCAATAACAGGAAACCAGAAAATAAGCGGCTAATATACCTACATGGGGTATCTCTATACCTACATGGGGAGATTTTGACCTATTTAGCACACGCATATTTCTTTTTATGTATGTAGTTACTTTTACCCCTATTTGTGTTTTTTCATGTTGGTAAATTTTAATTTATTTTATAGGTTTATTTGTTTAATTTTATATACCTATGTTTTCTTTGGTTTAGTATAATTTTACACGTAAGATTAATATTATATTATTTGATTAATTTTAATTTGTTCTGGTGTTACAAAATGGCTTAGAGTCTGTTCTATTACATTGTGGAAAGCAAATAAATGTTATAAATAAATGTTAAATTTTCTTTCAGATTATTCGGTTTCATGTCACCTTTTCGTCATCCTTCAACGTGTGCTTCGAGCATTTTCATTGACTTTATGAACTTAACCTTCTGTTTAACCTATTCAACTAATATCATTAAGATCAGAATGACAGCTAATGTATAACGAAGCACAAAACTTACCAATAAGTGTCCGAGCACCCGAATTACTTCGCTGGACATGTTGTGACTGTATCTTGTAGTTTGGGCTGTGTAGACCGACGGTTTGTATAAAATTATTTATTACTTTTATTTACTATTTTATTCAAATCATCATCATCATCATCATCATCAGCCTATCGCAGTCCACTGCTGGACATAGGCCTCTTCAAGTGCACGCCACTGAGATCGATTTTCGGCTTGTCGCATCCAGCTCCTGCCAGCCGTCTTGCGCAAGTCATCACTCCACCGTGCCTGAGGACGTCCTACACTACGTTTGCCGAGGCGTGGTCTCAATCAAATTAAATCAAATAATTTATTTCATTCAGACCTTTACAAGCACTTATGAAAGTCAAAATTATAAATAAGGTTGATTCTAGTTGCCTATTCCAAAAGTAGCTTCCTATTAGGTTTGAAATGTTTTATATATGGTAACACTTGCTGTTTTGCGCGGTTTCTACCGCGACCCTAGAGAACTTCTTTATGTATGTATGCTCTATTACCTACTGTCAAGTTTCATCAAAATCTCTCCATTCGTTTCTGCGTGAAAGAGTAACATACAAACATTAGTACATACAAACTTTCACATTGTTCATATTGTTGCAATTTTGATATGTAATAATGCAATATGATTTGATATTATTTTCTTACTAATAGGTATCATTCTCTGTGTAATTGTTTGATCAACTGTACTTTCGCAGTTCCACCCGCAAAAATATACCGTATTTCCTTTCTCAGACTCAAAGACTAACGAAATACCAAACATTTCAATTGGGTCAGTAGTTTTGGCGTAAAATCCGAACAAATAGAAACAGTTACTCCCATATTTACAATAATTTTATTTATCTAAAGATTTGCCCTTCCATAAAAAATACAGACATGATTTTCAAAATTTAAAAGCTCAAAAACGCTGCATAACCGCCCGTCTGCTCGTCCTATCTGATAGTCAAGAACCCGCGTCACTATGACGCTTGACAATCCACTTAGTGTTTACTGTTTACACTTATTTTACCTTTAACGAAATATTTTACATATTTAACATCATATATATTATGTCTATGTTGTGTTTCAGAAGGTGACTACTGCGTGCTGGGTCAAAATTGCTTTGTAGGTCTTCAAGAGACTTTAAGAAAGCAGTCCGGAGTCTAGAAGTTCGTGGAGATATACTGAAGACTGGAAAAGAGAATAGAATATATTGATTTGCTTAATAATATGGTATAAAAGGATCGTACAGAAAAAAATACACAAACATACATAAGCAGATGTGCTTAACAGTAAGCATGCAATGAAATATGTAATTCACCCATGCATCGGAGAGCACGTTAATGTCGGTCCTGCGCCTGATCTCTCTCCGGTGGTGTCGGATTGTCGTCCCATCGCGCTATGAGAGTGAAGGAATAGTGAGTGCACCTGTGTCTGCGCAAATGCTCGTGCACTATAATATGTCCTAGCTGATCTTAAGCTTGAGAAGAGCCGCTGTGGCTAAAATTCGGTCTGGAAACGATTATAACTAGATTTCTAATGAAATAAGGTGTGCCTTTGTACTATCTGTTCTATTTTTCTTCTTCTCTGTATTCTGTGTGTGTACATAAACTGTTAAATAAAATGAATAAATAAATATTATTATTTTCTCTTCCTAACGCATGCTATGATAGTGTACTTCTCAGATTAACGCGCATCCTTTAGCCTTTCCAAGCACTAGAACTGTTAACAATCTTACACTACCCACTTAAGACTCATTAAAACAAGAACGAACCCATAACAAACACAATTTTTGCATCCATTCCATCTCATTGTAAGATCGTGTTCCCAAAGGTACCCATGTCAAAACGTGCCTAAAATATCTTCAAGCTTTGCTAACAAAACAGGAACAAGGCAGAGTAATGCTGCCTTTTGCAGATCATAATGAGACGCGGATCTGTAGCAATGTCTAGATTGTATCGTTCCTTGGAATATTTTTCAGAAGGGATGTTGTACGGGAGGGAATTGCGTGAGTTGTCGCTGTGATTCTTATATAATGTGTGAGGGAATTGGGCTGCGATTTTTATGATTGTTGGGAAGAAAAGGTAGTTTATAAATAAGTATTTAGCAACAGTTTTATTGTCACGGAAAAGAGTAGTTCTTAAGTCTATGGCTGGTCTATGGCTGTCTAACCATAGCTACGCTTTTAAGTATCATCAGTGTGGCAAAGGATGTTGTCTTATAAGATGTTTTACTAGTGTCATGTATTGCGAATGTGTGTTTTTTAATATAATGTTAAAGGACGGTGTGGTGCCACATGTGTGAGGAATCTAGTGACTCCTATTTATTGAGATTTGTGAGAACTGTATAATATTTTGTTATATGAGCAGAGCTTCATAGTTATTTTTCTGTCCCTTTCTGGCAGTGGCAATGGCTGAAATGGCAATTGAGATATACGTAGATGCCAAAGACGTTAACTTCCAAATCCATTTTGTTACGCATATTTTGTATATCAAATCACAGTTTAAAAATTTGCTTGGTCAAACATTTTGAAACAAAATATCAATTCCACCTGTAATGATCAAAGCCATGTATTATTATAACTTACACATGTTTTGCAAATAAATCTATCTTTTATCTTCTTTTCTGAGCTTTTGCTGCATTTTGCATTTGAAAAATGTGCTGTTTGCGGCTTAAAACAGGATATTCTCCCTATATTTCGTCACATAGGTCGTGTCGGCATGTCATTTTGTCACTATACAAATGGTTGTGACCAATTAGGCGCTTTCAAATTCTGTTTTAGCGGCTAACAATTTTACGTTTTGTGAGCAGGCGTCGTGTTTGTCAGAAATGGCGCAGAATTAATATTTGGTGTGTCACCTACAAATAAATTAGTGGTGGAAAAGTCTTTTATTTACAGCTAAAGCTTTTGTGGAAATATTAATAGAATTTATTTATAGGTAAAAGGTAGGGTCTATTGCAATTATCCATTTTCATACAAATTATATGAAAGCTTCCGCCCGCGGCTTCCTACTTCACGCATCCGGATAAAGTAGTAGATCATCGCGTTTTTCTACAAATGGGCTATCTAACACAAAAATATCTTTTCAAATCGGACTACTGTCGTATTTCCTGAGATAAGCACGTTTTAGGTATTAAAATAACTACCTAACACATTATTCAGTTTTGTATGTCTTGAATTCTTGTATGTTTGAGTCTCACAGTCACTTCATAACTTTTTAGTCATATGTAATTTAAATTGGCATCAATCAACCAATTTCGATGGTTACCTATTTATTAATTCTTCAAAATTCTAATAAACAGACAGGTGTTTTCAAACAGATATAAAAAACTAATTTAATACCTCAAAACTGAATTCTCACAATGCAATTAATACAAGATTGGAATATATTCGGATGATTATTTACCCTCTGAGCGCGTTTGCCCACCGCTGGTCGAACATCCAAAACGTGGGAATGAAATAACTGTTCGAAGGAAAAGGCATAGAGCTGTTGTCAGAACTACAAAATTTTGGTCTTACTTTTTGTGAAAGTGAGAGTAAGTAAATAGGTAGAGTTAAAGATATTTTGTTTTGTAAAACCTGGTATTTTATTTGCAGACGTAGCTAAATAGATTTTATTGAATTACTAGCTTCCACCCGCGTCTTCGCTCGCGTCAAGTTCGGTTATACCGCGTTTCCAAGAGAACTCTTCAAAAGTTCGGGATAAAAACTATCCTATGTTCTTTCTCAAGGTCAACTCTATCTCTGTACCAAATTTTATTAAAATCGGGTCAGTGGTTTTGAGGTGAAAGCGAAACAGACAGACAGAGTTACTTTCGCATTTATAATATTAGTAGAGATGCAGTGGGTGCATGAGTATACATAATTTGATATGGGAAGGCAATAATTTCCGTTAAGTTTGCTAGAAAAATAATGAATATTCTGCTTTTACGCCAAAACTACTGAACCGATTAAAATGAAATAGGTAATTTGATTTCAATGATATTAGAGAGAGGATATAGGTTTTTTAGGAAATTAGATTTTGCCCCAACTGTAAAATATGGCTCCATATAATTTCACCCTACATTATTGTTAACAGAACAAAAATATATTATTAAATTGTTATTGACGATTACAGTACATAGAAAAGGCGTCTTTCTTGGAAATATTCAAGGTAACAAGATTCAGGCTAAAACTCACTTAGGCATAAATTAATATCAATATTTTATCCTTTTTCCTAAGTATAATTTTAGCGACAATACTGTCTGGAACCAATTCTCAGAATCGCCTGTTTCCATTTTAATCTTTTTCTATTTTGAGAAACATCAAAGAAATATTGAAATCGTATGGATTTGTGTAACAATTGTATTATTTTTGGATAGAAATTTGATTTTTCAGTTTTACTCTTCATGTTTAGTTATGTATTTTATAGGCAAAGTAACGGTGAAATATTTTCTACCTCTATTTGAATATCAATAACACAGTCTTTGGTCACTTGTGGCCAATTCGTTGTTTTCTAACGGGCATGGAATTAAATGATTCATATAAAGTAATAATTTTATATATTGATTATTTCTTTTCCAAGTTTTGAAGATTTATTTACATAGATATTTATATATTTACAATACATATAAAATTATGTAATAATAATCAATATATATAATAATTGATTATGAAAATAAATAATAGTAATTAATTCCAAAAATATCAAAATCTTTTATTCCTAACCTACTCCATTCCACTTCTGTGCTACCAAAACTGCACTAAATAGCCAGTGGGCGTTGTAGGGCGTTACAATTAAATATATATTACAGTCGCCCACTCGCACACCAGAAACAATGCGCTATCTGATGCAGACTTAGATTATTGAGCCAACTGGAGACGCCGCCACTAACATTCTTGCCTTCTTGCCAAAGGTACAAGAGAACCGCTTAATTATGATCATAAAGTATTGTGACACTCAAGCTATTCCAATTTGTAACATTTTCCCAATCAACAGTCAACGTTATATTGTAATCTGTGCTTATACTTCTTTTTCTCCTCTATAATAATATTACTAGGTGTGATCGAAGCGTCTAAAAAATATTTAGTTCTTATGACAATACGGTAATATGGAACTGTCGAACTGATTTAATTATGGAGCCAGAACTTTATGATAGAATATCGTATTGTCGCTGTGTTTATACTTGTTAGAAAAGTCTTGTAATAATTTTAGTGTAAAAGCGTGATTTTTTGTGTTTTCGAACTACGTATTCATTTATTATTCACATGAAGATTTGTGATCATGGCGGCTCCTGTCAGTTAAATACTCTTAGAATGCATTCGACGCGCAACGGGTTGTAGCTTTTGGTTTGGTTTCATACAAAAATATTTTGTGGGTTCAGTTTTGATTTTGGGTAGGTTTATAATTTGTCTGTTAAGTTTTAACTATAGAATAGCTGATCTGGTTTTGATGAATTTTAGGATGCTTGAATGTAGAAATGAATCTAGACTTTTTATTCGTGTTTTGTAAGGCATATTGAAAGTTCTTTCAGCAAAATTAATTCATTTTGGCAAAGTAATGTTTTTATTTCAAATAGGCCTTTGCAGGCTCCTATGAAACGTCACACTAGTTGCACGGTTCCAAAAGTTGGTCTCATGGAGAAGAGCCAGCAAGACAAAATCTTTCTAACTTTGTGACTAATAATAGCTGAAGCTTGAAGTCACGTAAAATATAACATTTAAACTATGATAGATTGCACTTTTATTAAAATAGACTGTGATTGATTGGTTTTAATGATACTGATATAATAATATTTTTGTCAAAAGTGCGTTTGAATTATGGATAACAAAACGAAAGTCACCTAAAATATGCATTAAAAGCGCAAATTCACACGCTTTCAGCCCCAATTACTTAAAATCAACTCAAAAATAATTAAGAACAATTAAAGCGTACCGCACATTTACGAGTTTAATTCACAAAATAAATTACTTTAAAAAATGTTAACCTTGTCCGCCATTTTGAAACTGTCAACGTTAAGAATGCTCGAAAATAGTGGGAAACGTGAATGGTGCGGTCGTTGAGTGTTTGAAATTCAAATTTAAATTTTTCTCATTTTAAATTTGCCTCACACAAACGCAAACACAAAACATACGCAACGATCATTCATAAATTTCATTCATAAAATTAGGTTAAGTACTTCTTAAATACTATGAAATTACGATGACAAAAAAGCAGCGCATATTAGCTATTTCCTGCCTACTGTAATTCCAATCGATTATTTACGTATTTTATGTCAAACTCCTGAAATATTGCATAGTTGCAAATCAACACCTTGTATACCATGTACTAGTTAAGTAAGGTCTAACTGTTTTTGGCGCAGTTTGCAGTTCTGTCAGTCAGTACAAAAATTCTATCTTCCCTTGAAAATACCACTATAGGGAATAGTTACCTATATTTTACATTGACAGTATAAATTAGCAGACAGTTCACTGTAACCAAGCTTACCGCTGTCTGAGTGCCATTTTTCAAGTACCCATATACCTCTATATATATATATAGGTACAGCATAGCAATACTTAAAGCTCTTACCGATATTAAAATTATTTAATTTACCGGTTGGTAGCGGGGTCTTTTAGACCTTATGGATAGACTTAAATATGTATATGTACAGACAAAAGCATCATCATCATCATCAGTTGAGTACCAGTGCTTTACAAGAAGCGACTGCCTATCTGACCTCCTCAACCCAGTTACCCGGGCAACCCCATACCCCTTGGTTAGACTGGCGTCAGACTTACTGACTTCATGTACAGACAAAAGCATTCACTCGTTAAAAATACCGTTATTTAATAGGTGCAGAAATATTATTCCAAAAATATACATACATAAAATAACCCAATAAACTTTATTTTTAACCACAAAATAATAAGTTATTCATTCCTATATCGATGATACAAACGTACAATTAAACATATTATCATAAATATTTAGAAGAACATGTGTTTAACCCTTCACGATGGAATAACTTTAAAGAAAGGGAAACCAAGCGTTTTGTGGGTTAGAAAAAATGTTCCTTCTCTTTGGTGTAGTCGGAGAGACTGTGTGTAAGAAATTAGAGATAAGGTACCTATAAATATTAATTCTGAAAACTATGATATCATCTTGTCAATACCTATATTATTAACTAGCCGTTTTCCCGCGGTTTCACCCGCGTCCCGTGGGAGCTACTGCCCGCACCGGGATAAAATATAGCCTATGTTACTCGCAGATAATATAGCTTTTAATGGTGAAAGAATATTTAAAATCGGTCCAGTCGTTTTGAGTTTATCCAATACAACTAAACAAACAAACAAAAAGTTTATAATATTATATAATAGAGATTACTTTCTGTTGGTGTGCTTAAAGTCAATAAATAAATTAGGTATCGCCCGCGGTTTTATCCGTGTCACAGGGGACCTACTCCGCGCATCTAGGTATATAAAATTTGGCCTTCATCGATAAATGAAATAAAATCAAAATACACTTTATTACAATTCTAAATAATTAATTAGTTTTATGACACGTTTTACCGATAAAATCCTTACCAATAACAATAACCTAGACCAAAAAAATTTTGTTTGTTTGTGAGCATACAAAAAATGTAATTCGCATTAAAAACACAAAAAAATGTCAAAACTTACTAAAACAGCTAAAATTAATTCAAAACAATAAATATATAGCTCCCCAGCTCTCCGCCTAAGCCCCATTGAGTAAGGTACAAACCAACCTATAATTTGGCCGTCAAACACTTTTTAGGAGATGTCAGTCCACGCATGCGCGGTAACATTTCATTATCTATGATCCGAAGCGTTCTTTTTGAATTTAGTTTTTTTCTGGTCCGTAACGTTTCTTTGTCTTGGTCTATGGTTTTGTCTGTGGTTAATTGTCTATTATTTCGTTATTGAAGGGTTTAAATTGTGATGTATGTTTCTTTGTAATATATGTGTAAGTATAGATACCTATATAGGTTGATGTAATAAGTTTTATTGGTTTGGATTTTAATATAATATGTAAGTGGTACATAGATCTGTTAATTGGTTCAGTTTAGTATTTTTAAGAATACCGAAGAGAATAGTTGTTATCCATGAGCAGAAAAACATTTACTAAGACCGCGGCGCGGCGGGTGAAATCGTATTCATGTAGTTTTAAAGATTTGTGGTAGATACGGGATGGATCTACTGAACTGTTTTAAAAAATCTTTTACCGATGGATAGCTTACTTATCTCTTCAAATGTAGCAAAATGAACAAGCTGTATTTTATCCTCGTAAAAGCATAATTTTGATTTTCTTTCAAACAATTTTAGTAGCGAAATATTGCATTACTCTATAAGCATGTTTAACTGACTTCCTAAAAATGAGGAGGCTCTCAATTCATATGTTTGTAAGTATATTATTTTTTGAGAATTATTTCTCAGGAGACTCGAGAAACACCGCAAAACAGCTAAGAACCTAGTATTTACACCAAGAAATACCACAACATGACTGACGTAGATACATCTTGCCATCAAAAGCTAGACTTGTGCGTAGTTTGTATGATCTTAGATAACACCTAAGGTCCTAAGAGGGACCCCCAGGAGAGGGACAGGAGGGACATTTAACCCTACGCTAGCTGTGAGTGGCGCACAGTAGCCGTATGGCGACATATGCATGCGGTGTGTGAAGGTTAAGTATGGTTAGTAAAGAAAACTTAAACAAAAGATATAGGTAATTTCATATGCATATTTCTTATAATAAGACTGTAACACTAACTACTGGGAAGTTTCCATAAGTCGCAATGATGATGCGTTATGAAAAAGTAATCAAAACTCCATTAGAAAAGATGATTTGTTAAACATAGGTAAAGTAAATTTTAGAATACGAGACAGTTGAAATGGGTAAAGGAACCGAAAAATAGCATTCAGTGGTAAACTACAATTTAGTTTCTCCATGTCTTCAAAAATATGTATTCATATATAATGATCTTAGATAACACCTAAGGCCTAAGGGACAAGGGACATTTAACCCTACGCGTGAGGGACAGAGCGGTGAGTGGCGCACAGTGGCAGCGTGGCGACATATGTATGCGGTGTGTGAAGGTTAAGTACGGATAGTAAAGAAAACTTAAATAATAGTAAGATATAGTTTCTTATGAATGGTGTTTAAATAGTTATCCGACTGGAACATCTCTTGGAAATTATATATTGCCTTTATTTTAAAATAAAAGATTAATTTAGAACTTCGGATATAGAATTACTATTAGAAAAGGTGATTTACTAAAAACTGTAATTCGACTAAGAGAAAAAGGAAAGTGAATTACAAAACGCTGCTTAGTATATCTTCGAGTTCTAGATACTCCTTCCTGTACTGTTAGATTTATACATGTCTTTAAATATCCATACATAGCGCAATCGAAACTACTCTATAAATTATTGTCTTGATAATAAAATGCTTATGGACCTATTTCAAAATGATTTTCTACGTAAATATAACCATTAAATAAGTAAATCATTTTGATTATATTTTTGTCAAAAACAAAACCAGCATAAATCTATTCGTCTATCCCTACACAAGTTATCTTTCAACCAATAACTGTAGGTTTAACATGACACAAACAGCTTTGTAGCTGTTTGTGTCATGTTAAACCTAACCCACTTGACTGTTTTTAACCAGATGCAAAAATATAACCCCATGAATTACCTACTTTTAAATGGTACGGTAGCCATTGGCAAACCTCTTGAAAATATTTGAAGTGAAGACGTAGCTAACAAGGATTTTGTGATAGTTTTAATGTTTTTAAGAAGCGTGTTTCTTGTTACGCAAGTGCATAAGAAAATGATATAACATGAACAGATGTTGTTAATATACATGTATGTTTACTTAGTTGTTTTAAAATTATGATAAATGCATAATTCGGTAAGACAGTAAGAATATAGCGTTAGATTACTCAAAAGCATATAAAATAATGAAAGGTTGTTGTATTATTGTCTTTTGTCTTATAAAAATACAAAATAAACAAGTTAAGGATTCTATCATAAATAATTTTTGTCCATAGTACATTGATACGTAGTACAAACCTTTTTGAACAAAAGTGAAGAAATCATTGCATAACTTAAGTAGTCGTTATACTATTATCAGGCTTAAGGTCGTTTTAAAAAACTTCTTTTAATAGAAAATATGATTTAAAATTCATGCCGACCTCAGCGTTCTTAAAATGACGTGTAAAAGTGATGTAATGTCCAACTTGCAAAATAAACGATTTCATTTCATTTCATTTCATTAAACGATTTCATTTCATTTCATTTCATGAAAAATATGAGTTTGAAAATGCCTGATGCCATGATTAAACAATACTGAAAAAATCCTAATTATGACCGAAAAATATATTTTTATTACGCTAACTTGCTATCTCTACTAACCCTATCACCACAGTTAACACGACACACTATTTTAAACACTCGACTTTTTGTCAAATATCTACGTTTTTTCGTTAGTCACGGGAGAAATGCGACCCTCGCTCCTAATATTGTCAAATAAAATATGTCAGTTTGACTTAATGGCTATTAATTTATCGTTAAACTAGCTTCCGCCCGCGGCTTCGCTCGCGAAGGGTTATATCGCGTTTCCAAGAAAATTCTTCAAAAGTCCGGGATAAAACTATCCTATGTTCTTTCTCAAGGTCAACTCTTACCAAATTTTATTAAAATCAGTTCAGTGGTTTAGACGTGAAAGCGTAACAGACAGAGTCCACTGCTGATTGAACACCCTTTGATCTCCACAGATACCTGTTGGAGGCGACCTGCATCCAGCGTCTTCCGGCAACCTTTATAAGTCGTCTGTCCACCTCGTTGATGGACGTCCTAGGCTGCGCTTGCTAGTCCGTGCTATATAATATAAGCTATATAATATAATAAGTAATTTTGACTTATTTTTAAAACAAGTCGTAAAATATTTGGTTACTCTAAACATTTTTAACCGACTTCCCCAAAAGGAGGAGGTTCTCCATTCGGATGCTTGTGTTTTTAAGTTATTTGGTGTTTTGCTTATGTGAATCTCTTAAGTGAATGACATGGGCAGTTGCTCCATGTAAACACAGTGTTTTACATGGAGCAACTGCCCATGTCATGATGGAGGATGCAGCACTGGTACTCAGCTGCATCCAGTTAGACTGAAACCGACGCCAACATAGTTGGGAAATGGCTAAGCAGATGATGTTTGCTCATGTGAACAAATTCCAATAAAGGTAAACACAACAAAACAGAAAGAATAAACATGTGACACAATTTGTTTTTGTGTTCTCAAATGTTTTGTTTACTTAGCTATCGATTATTACCGGCAGGTGGCGACACTGTCGTTTGTGTTTATTTTGACTCCTGTGTATGATGTTCACACGTCATTTTAGGGTATGACATGTAACTTATGTTTAAAAATTAAGTTGAATTTTTGTTTTTCTTTGCTTTTGCATGAGAAGGAAAAAGAAAGAATGTGTTAGATTATTTTATTTGTGTATTTAATACTTCTTGTACATTGTACAGCGGCATTGTACATTGTACATTGTACAGCGGAATTAACGCCTTAGGTGTTTTCTCCCAGTCTAATTTTGGATGGTAGAGAAATAGCTGTGCTAGGTGCAAAACTTTACTTACTAGGACATTAGACTCTTCCTCTTTTATCGACAGAGCTGCACGTAAACCTAAAAACTCTATACTTAAAGTCAGAGTTTTCTCAAATCCGCCAGACGGCCTCTGACGTGGAATTGTAACAACGAGTGCTACTGAGTAGCATTCGGGGACGTCGGCGACACGTGCCCTCCGTTGCACAGGGTGTAGCACCCCAACTTCCAGTCTCCAGGCTGATTTGTGAAGCTTTCTAAACCACGAAGCGGTTTTGACCCGACTGAGGACGTGAACTTGGGACCATTGCGATCAGCAGATCAACTCTTACTCATCCGCCGAGCCTTTCCGAACTATATTGGGGTCGGCTTCCAGTCTAACCAGATGCGTCTGAGTAGGTACCTACCAGTGTTTTACATAGAGTGACCGCCTATCTGAACTTCACAAGTTCACAACCCAGGTACCCGGGCAACCCAATACCCTTGTTAAGACTAGTTGTCAGAATTTCTGGCTTCTGACCACCCGTAACGACTGTCAAAAATGTTCAAATGATAGCTGGGATCCACCAGTTTATCGTGCCCTCCGAAACACGGATCAATTTTTACTGCATTCAACAATTTTAACCAAATTAGGCCAAATATCACCACGGTAGCCTCCAAACACAATTTTAATACACTCAACTATTTGTTCACCTGAGAATATCCACAGTAAGTTAAAACACCACCACATGTCATGTTTAAGTGAAATATAAGCGATCAAGTTACAGCCAACCTCCAGGGGCGCGATTCTGCTATTTTACTTAAGCGACATACGATTCACATCCGACTGAGATCCAATCACGACTCAATTACGATTGAAGCTTACATTTATGTGGCATTCCGCTTGTTTTTCTTTGAAATAAACCTTTTTATCTGTTTCTGTGATTCAATAAATTAATCATATTGTCTGCAAATTATTTACGATTGCAATATGATTGTAGAGCAGACTACCGCATAAACCAAAATCACTAAAATGGCAGACCAATCGAATGTCATTGGAATACGATTGGTCTTATATTAGTAGCAGAATGCCCGCTAAGGTTAAAATTGCTATTGCGATTCAATTTCTATTCAATTTTGACATTATTAACTGAGCAGAATCGGGCCCCCGTTAACAAATCAGTTGAAGCGTGCATGTTTTGTTAGAAAACAAAATGGCGGCCGGTAGCTGTCATATGATATTTCATCGTTCACTTGTGAGTTAGAATTTTGTGGTGAACCTTTGGTGTTTTGGTAAAAGGTTGTTTTTCGGGTTCTGTACCCAAAGGGTAATACGGGACCCTATTGTTTTCGCTCCTGTGTCTGTTCGTCTGTCAGGCTGTACTTATCTCATGAACTGTGATAAGTCGCCAGGCTATATCTTATGAACCGTGATAGTACTCCTTATAATAATGAGCATAAAATCAATACTCGATGCGCATTTTAGATAAAAACAAACAAGCAATAAATATAAGTTATTATAAGTAAGTAATATTGGAAAAAAGGGTTTTATTTCTCAATTTTAATTATAAATCGGTTTCTGATTACTGAACATTGAATATTACTTATAAATATTGGTATTCTATCAGTAATCTCAGTTTTACACAAAACTGAACTGTATGCAATGTATGACTTGTGAGTATGAATAAGACAAGCGGTGACTTCTGTGGTTTGTTTGGGGATGCAATATTTATGCTTGGAGATGCATAAATAAGCTCTTAAGTTAGTAGTTTTGTTTTTATATAGTAACTAGCTTCCGCTCGCCGCTTCGCCCGCGTAGAGTTCGGTTATATAGCGTTTCCAAGAGAGTTCTTCAAAAGTCCGAAATAAAACTATCCTATGTTCTTTCTCAAGGTCAACTCTGTCTCTGTACCTTGTATTAAAATCAGTTCAGTGGTTTAAACGTGAAAGGGTAACAGACAGACAGACAGACGGAGTTACTTTCGCATTTATAATATTACTAGCTTTGCCCGCGACTTCGTTCGCATGGAATAGTGACTTCCGGCATATTTTTGGTTTGACCAATAGATGGCGCTATATGTCGGAATAAATTTTATTTTTTATTTTATATATTTTTTAATAAAAGCTATCCTATGTCCTTTCTCAAGTTCCAAACTATGTCTGTACCAAATTTCACACAAATCAGTTCAGTAGTTTAGGCGTGAAGAAAAGACAGACAGACAGACAGACAGACAGAGTTACTTTCATATTTATAATATTAGTTAGGATTAGGGATAGTGTAGTAATCGTTATGGCTATTAGTCGACTATGTAAATATATGAACGAAGTACTGTTGCGCGTCTGCGAAGCATCAAATAGCTGATTTTTAATAGGCAAAATAATTTGAAAAATTGTAATGTTTCTTTTTATAGCATTTGACTGCTGTTAAGTCACTTACTAAAGCCCAATAATAATTCACAGCAGCAAAGATATTTAATGAGCGCTGCACACTTGAAGATGCTAAGATGTATCAAACATAACCTACAACTATAATAATTAGCAGCCGCCTTTAAGGATTAGTCTTTAATTTTTATCTTATTAAGAATTGCATGGAAAAATAACAGAAAATCTATTTTTTCTCGACTTAAGCTGCTTAATAGAAATAAAAGCTTTGCAAAGATTATTTCTTCGGAATATTAAAAATGATACAAAATACTTAAACTTACTAATTTTTAAATTATTTTTCAGTGAAAGTATCCTAATATTCCTTTACAAATATGGTCACCATGCCGGATTGCCGAACCTGAGGTCCCGGGTTCGATTCCCGGTTCGGTCGACATTTGTGTGATGAGTATGCTTGTTGGCCGTGGTCTGGGTGTTACAATATGTATTTATCAATATGTAGCTATATGTAGTTTATCAGTTGTGTTAGCACCCATAACCTAAATATTTACCTATCACAAGCAAAAATTTGCTTAAAGGGTAAACCCAAAATTGTTCTGTTTTATACATAAGTGGATGAAATATTTTTTTATTATTATTATTTTTATTTATAACACAAGTTAATTAATAACTTACCATGGGGCTAACGAAACGTGTGTGAAAAGGTTTCCCGACATTATGTTATTAAATATGTAAAATGTGTAGTTTTTCAAAATGTAATACTGTACTCAAGCGCTCTATGTCGCACTTGAATACTCATACTTTGGTATATTAATCCGACTTATAAATATTTCGGCGCTATAAGGAATAATTCAGTTTTGTGGTGTCCACAATTTCGTTTATAAAGAGATTTTTCCAACGACGATTTTGGTGGGAGAAAATATTTTGATTCAACAAGTTAAATTAGATATAAATATTGACATAATTAGGATTAAATGTTATTTTCAAGCACTGAATAATCGAACTATAGATTTTCGAAATAAGATACGATGAGACTCTCAAAAGCCTAAAAATCATAACTTGATCATTATATTGAAATCGGTTTAATTTATTTAAAACTCCCTTGGCGCAACCTTCTGTAACTTTTTTTTTAATTCTATTTTTATGTTTATGTGTATGTTGTGTCAATAAATACTTTTCTTTCTTTCCTTGTTCTCCATGAATTTGATACTGAACTAATAAACCAAACAAATCAAAAGAAACTTAAAAATACATACATATGTTGATACCAAACTGACACACAAACATACCTACATAACTGAGTCACAAAAAATTAAGAACTTATCCTACACACCCACAAAACCATACTCACCGCATAAAAGATCACACAGATATCTTCCCATAACAAAAACTTTATTTTCGTACATGCAGAAATAATAATTTTAAAAATATACTTTCTTGCTTAACCTTATATTACGAGCAGATAGTATCTAAGCAATGTTTATTTACTTCTTAAGATTATTATGAAGAAAGCAATTCCGAAATGATTTATTGTGTAAGTGATCGGTACGTTGACTTATTGAGATTTTTGGGAGTTTTTAGGGTTCCGTATGTATAGTTATCGGCACGGATATTAAGCTCTCGGCGGAAGAGTGGGATCGCTTTGCGCACTGTACACATAAGGCAATAAACCAATAAATCGCTTCTGCTCAGGTGAAGGTCAGGGCTCAATATCCGTGCCGATAACTATAAAGTGGTATAAAATGGGACCCTGTTAGTAAGTCTTTGATGTCTTTCACCAGGCTGTATATCCTTATTTCTTAGGGTTCCGTAAGCAAAGGGTAAAGGGGAGCCCTATTAGTAAGACTTCGATGTCTGTCTATCTGTTTGTTGGTCTGTCCTAGTTAAATAAAGATTATGTGTATCTGTCGCCGCTAAAACGACTACTGAAAACTAGAATTAAATAAATATTTAAGGGTCCCTTAAAACTACTGTTCTAGGCGATGATAACTAGCCGTGATCATGGGAACTACTGTCCGTTCCGGGATGTATATCCTATTTTACTCGGGACGAGTGTACTTAGCTTTCTTACAGTGAAAGTGTTTTCAAATTGGCTCAGTAGTGTTGGAGCATTTGGGTACAAACAAAGAAACAAAATGTGTTTCCTCATTATTATATTAGTATAAATATAGATGGTACGGAACCCTTCTTGCGCAATGCCGACCAGCACTTGACCAATTTTTTGTAGAGTTTTTATTTAAATTAGCGATGTTGTTTTATGTTATATTATTAGACCTTGTATTCGTTGTAATTTACTTGGAGCAATTAATTTTTGCATTTTATTAGCCAAATCTATAAATAGTAAATAACACTGAGGGGTTCGTGATGGCCTAGTGGGTAAACCAACCTCTCAAGTATGAATGTGAGCTTGACTCCAGGCCAGGCAAGTACCTATGAAACTTTTCTAAGTTTGTATGTACTTTCTAAGTATATTTTAGACACCAATGACTGATTAAAGGTGAAGGAAAACATCTTGAAGAACCCTGGACTATAAAGTCTGAAATCAGCAACCCGCATTGAGCAAGCGTGGTGATTAACGCTCAATCCTTCTCCGTGTGAGAGGAGGCCGCAGCCCAGCAGTGGGACGATAAAAGTATGATCCCTTAACGAAATAATAATGACTTGAAGAAGTAATTAAGTAAGATTAACATAATCTTATTATCTACCTTACCTATATATTCTACAGAGAATAAATCGATAGCTTAGCAGAAATTACATCCAAAGATATATTTTTGTAATTATCCCTATTACTTAAGTATCTTACCTAACTTAAGTTAAATATTACAATATAGCTCCTTTTAAATTAGCTTTATTTATAGAACTTATACATATAATGATCGAAAGCTGAAGAATTTGTTGGTTTTAACGTGCGAATTTTAAGAACTATTGAACCGATTTGTAAAAGTAATGTATTGTTAGATAGCCCATTTACCGAAGAAGGTTATGGCTACTTTTTATCCAGGTGCTCGGAGAAGTTCCCACAGGAGGCGAGTAATACCCTGGAAGAAGCTAGCAAATAATATTTGTTATTTGTTATTTCACAACCTCGATGGCGCAATGGTCTCCATGCCAGACTGCCGAACCTGAGGTCCCGGGTTCGATTCCTGGTTCGGTCGCCATTTGTGTGATGAGCATGCTTGTTGGCCGTGGTCTGGGTGTTACAATATGTATTAATAAATATGTATATATGTAGCTATATGTAGTTTATCAGTTGTGTTAGCACCCATAACACAAGTAATAACTTACCATGGGGCTAACCGACTGTGTGTGAAAAGGTGTCCCAACATTTATTTCCCTTTTAAAATCAAGAAACACTTTAAAACAAACCTCTTTTATAAAGCAAAATTACAAAAATAAATCAGTAATATTATAACCGTGAAAATGAAGATGAAAACGATAATAATATCCAGTTTCAAACGTCAAACCTTTTGATAATAATCACTATCATAATAACGTATCTCATCGTTTTATTGATTTTGCAAAATTAACGACCGAAGCCTTTGCGATATAATGATTGCATTTTTATAAATAAATAAATGAAGTCGGGGAATCGGTTTGTTTGTATTTTTAGATTAATCATTACTTAACTTTAAATGATGGTATTTGAACTATTAGGTAATGTATGGAAATCTGCATTTTATTTTGAAATTCTTTATTTTGCTTCTGGTAAGAAACGGCTGGACTAATTTTGATAGAGCACTTTCAGACATCTGATATGCTGAAAGCAATTCAGGCTACTGTTTTTGAAGAAGAATTATTTACTTCTAACTGCTTCTTGTGCCCTTATAAAGAAAATTATTTTACAGATAAATATTGTTTCCAATTGATTCAGTTGTTCTCAGCCTTTGGGGTACAAACAAACGAAAAGACTTCATAATATTTAACTACCTCTTTATTTTCTCTCTCAAAGTAAGTATTTTGAAATTGCAAAGCCGCGGGCCAAGCCACGAGCTAAATTTGTTAAAATATTAAGTTAGTATACAATCGTTAAGTTCATAACTTTGATGTTTTTTGTAATATTTTGTCGCTCTTCGCCATAAAAAGAACATGTGTTGTATGGTTTAAAGACGGACGACACCTTGCTTTTGACACTGTCACAAAAAATACCGTGGGTTCTGTATATTTTACTTAAGTATAATAGTATCGTAAGTAGTACTTAGTTATTTTTAAATGGTATATGTAAATGCATGTTAGTGTAGAGAATGTAATATTTTGAAGATTTGCGTGGACATGAAATTATGATATTTTAACTCTTTTGCCGTGTTAAATCAAACAATCACAAAAATGAAGGCTAAAATTGATGTTCATAGGTTATCCAATAGATCAAAAATATCACAGTGCATTAACAAATTTCTGGATAGGTACAAAAATTTTCGTAACAATGTGTATTTTAGGTTTTAATCATATTATTCTTATACAAATTAGTTTTGGTGATTTGATTAAATCAGCTTATGAATAATATTGAATTTGAATTAATAATGATGACATAAAATGCATGTATTTGTACGCTTCAATGCAAGACATAACACAGCCGTAGATGGGCTAATAATATAATATGTACTTTGCACCACCTTTTTAAACCTATGTTTAAAAATAAAGATTTAATTTTCATTAGCTTAGATCACAGCACATCGTTTGTAAATACTATATGAATTGTCAGAATTACATTCGATTTTAACATCCCTTTTCGAAAAAAACTCATTTTAAACTTACAACTATCGAACCTCGTACCTACAGAACCCCAAAATCTCAACCACAGTCGGGACACTTCATTTAATGTCAATTATTATACTACTAAGACTCTCGACTTTGTTCAACAATGAATGTTTGCATCTGCTATTTTTGCCCCAAAATACAACAAAGATACCTCGAACCGATTCCTTGAGGCGTTAAATTTTGATCTTCAAATCTTTTCAATGATTTCGAAAAGTTTTTGACATTTTAAAGGTCTCTATTCTTTGATAGAATAATGTATTGAAGTACCGTTGGGCTTTCTTACATTTTATATGATAACATATTACATATTACTTTATATTGTTTAGAAAAGAATTTGAAATACATTTTGACCGTGTAAGGAGTGATTTTAGATTTTTTTTCTTTGTAAATAATATTGTCACCCTATTTTCGGTTTGGATAGAAATTAGTGGACAATAGATATAATTTGCTGTTGAATTTGACCCCACAGAAAATGAGTATTACATGGTTTAATATGTTTTTTTAATACACAGTTTTAATTTTGTAATTATTTTTCTATGTTTAAATGACAACCAGCATAATTATGGCTTTTGAATAAAATGGCCGTTAATACCATTGTTTCTCAATTCATCGTCATACTAGGTTTAAAATAACTTAGGTACATAATTGTAAATAATTTTTAAAGGCGTATTTTTACAGTTTTTACTCATAATAAATTATACATTACAATAATTAGTAGATTATCCAAAACCTAGTATTGTTAAGTATAGTATTACCTGTACGTACAAAATCAAATTGTTAATAATATGGTGTACTTACACAATTTTAAGGCAAACCAACCCAAAAGCATAAGTATTGTATTGTTGAATGAAAACCAAAAAATAATGGTTCTTTCAATGACTTAGTTAGAATTCGGACATTCGCCGATATAATATAAATACGGCTTTAAATTTTAAAAGTAAAGTATTAGGTTACAATTTCGGTAAGCTCTGGTTATTTCGAGAAACATTTAATGAGAGTAACGCGATCTTTTGCATTTCTGTTTCTTTGTAAATTGATGCAATTTGGTGCTTGACCAATTAGGTTGAGTTTTGTGTTTTATACGATTGTTCAAAGTTGGCTGTCAGTTACCTGAGTTTGCAGTAGCTTTGTGTTACTGTTACAGCCTTTTATCGTCCCACTGCTGGGCTGCGGCCTCCTCTCACACGGAGAAGGATTGAGCATTAATCACCACGCTTGCTCAATGCGGGTTGCTGATTTCAGACGTTATAGTCCAGGTTTCAAGATGTTTTCCTTCACCTTTCTATCAGCCATTGGTGTCTAAGATATACTTAGAAAGTACATACAAACTTAGAAAAAGTTGCATTGGTACTTGCCTGACTTGGAATCGAACCCACACCCTCATACTCGAGAGGTTGGTTCTTTACCCACTAGGCCACCACGACTTATATCTTAGCTTTGTGTTATAAGATTAAAAATAAACCATTAATATTCCAACAAAAGTTTTGCTAACTACTCCGCGCACCTAGATAAAAAAATATCTATAGCCTTCCTAGATACTGAAAATGATACTGGTCCCAGACTGGAAGCGGACCCCAATATAGTTGGGAAAAGGCTCGGGAGATGATGAGCCTTCCCAGATAAATAGGCTATCTAACACTGAAATATTTTTCAAATCGGTCCAACAGTTCCTGAGATTAGCGCCTTCAAACAAACAAACTTTAGCTTAGTACCGTGTATGTATGTATGTATATTCAGATTATATTGTTACTTAACCACATCATAAACAAATAAGGTACAGTCAACTTCAGGTCAGTGGTAACAGTTTTATAGGAAAATCGTACTTATTACTATTGAGTTAAGGTGCATGACAGTTACCACTGATGTGCGGTCTACTGTACACACAAACAACAATAAAATTCATAATTTCTCTCACCTTTTCTAAAACAAATAATTAAGACAACAGCACAATATTTATTAGTATTTCACATCAACATAAAAGATATCAATTCTGACCACACAAGAACGGAATAAATTACTCTAGAGGAAAAGATAAAGATGCGTCTACATTGACTCGTTATCACAATTTTAAGTGTGAACTCGACTTTATGTCGTATTATTACGCGTTGTGTGAACCGTATCTTAGTTTTTAGACACGTTTATTTTTTGTTTGTTTTATTCGGTTATAAAACAATAGTTGACTGATTATTTGAGGTTTTTGATAAAGAGCTACATAAATAATTCTAGTTTCACTTTGAAGATTTTTGACTTAGGTATGTACTTGCTTATTGTATGTAGGGAAAAGAGTGGTTAGGTGTAGGATTTAAGTTATTTCGATAACCATTTCCCACTTATTACTTTGGGGTCCGGTACCAAAGTTTTAAAAGGAGCGACTGCCCTATCTGACCTCCTCAATCCAGTTACCTGGGCAACACGAATCTCCTTCGTAGACTGGATGTCAGACTTTCTGGCTTCTGACTACCCGTAACAATGTTCAAATGAAAGCCGATTAGATCCACCAACGTAACTCTACATGACCAGATGGTCACCCATCCACGGACCGGCCGCGCCAATTGTTACTTAACCGCTTTGACTTTTACTTAGCCACAAGCTATACCAAAATTAAATCTTGCGTGAATCAACTCAAACTAAATTCAATATACCTATCTACCTACGCAAAACATTGCGTAGTCCTAAATCATAATTTTACATAGGTAAATATAATATACCTATATAACAAGGTAAATTGCTCCTGTAATAACGCAACGCAGCAGGGTGCAACACCATTATTAAAATATATGAAATTTTAAACAATTTTCAGTACCTACAAGACTTTGTTTACATACTTAAATGGTACTCTCCTTTTAGTAAAATGTTCAAACATAGTAAATCTGCTTGATATACTTATGATATACTTATTTAGAGGGCTGTTGTCAGACTCTTACTGACTAAAACCACGATGTTCCTTCTTGAGCCCACAGTGTACCACGGCCGCGGTAACTATCGCGCGAACGATCCTACAGTTCTAGATTATGCAAGTAGAAAAAAATGGTTACTTACAGAATAATAAATCTATATTTATTTGCATACAGTTTCCGGCAACGGTTTCAAACGCCTTTCGTGGGAGCTACTAGATACCTAAAAGGCCTATTTGACACTGATAAAAGTTTTCAACAATTCTTCCGATAAGTGCTTGCTAAAAGCTTTTATAATTTAACCTAGGAGCTGTTATTTCAACTTTTTCACCTTATTTTTGACGTTTTCATAACACAAAATCTTGAAAAAATCACACTTCCAAATTCTTAATCACAGAAACCGATACCCGATGTGTATCGATTTAAAAAGTTTTAATTCAAAAGTTAGCAAACACACGCATCCATTACAAATTATAATGATTTCAGGCATATCCCGCGGGTGTAACTTTCAATAGATTATGTTTTACGCAGATAACTTTGTTGGCGTTGGGCTAAGATCATCCCAAATTCAAGTTTTAGGAATTCATGTTCATTTTATCATAGGTTTCAGTGAAATGCTAATACCTACAGTAGACGACCTTAGTGGGAAATCCAAATTAATTGTGGCCGAGATACTTAGTTACATAAAAACAGTTTAATACCTCTAGTGTTTCCCCACGCACCAGATAAAAGCCTATCCTGCAGCCTTCTTCGATGAAATAGGCTATCTAACACTAAAAGAATTTTTCAAATCGGACTAGTGCTTCCTAAGATAAGGGCGTTCAAACATACTCTTCAGCTTTTTAATTTAATGTAAAGTATGAATACATATGGAATGCATCCATACATTATTTTGTCAAATAGACACCGCGTAACATACAAGTAGTTTTAAAATACATATACCTATAATAATAAAGAAGTTTAGAAGTTTTGTTTTGTTTTTGTTTCCGTTTTAGAAGAAAGTAAGAAAAATAACTTAATTTTGCGCAAGCGTTTTACTAAAAAGTATACAAACTATACATAAATTCTTCCCCACTCTATCCAGTATGCCAGTTCACTAGACTCCCAGTCTGCGCAGGCTTGCATAAAACGATATTCCAAGCTCAGCTTAACCTATATGCAAAGAAAACACCTCGAGCTTGGCCGTTTCAGTTTATATTATAGTTTACATATATTGTAAATATAACAATGTGGGGTGCTCGTGGCTACGTAACTGCAGAGGCAAGCAAGGCTTGGCACGGTCTGAAATGGATGGGTGAGCATCTAAAATATAACGAGTTTCACCGTGTTTCTGAAGGCACGTTAAATTGTATTGTGGGCCTTAGCTGTCATTTGAACATCTTTAACAGTCGTTACGTGATCTGTAGACAGAATGTCTGACAACAGGTCTTAGGAGGGTAACTGGGTAGAAAAAAGAAGAAAGAAATAAAATACATTTAATCACGCCGGTATGACACATAGACAACACAAAACATTTGAGAACAAACTGTAAATAAAACAACTAAAACAAGAATAACACAAAGTTAGTAGAAGAGGTAGTCAGATAGGCAGTCGCTCCATGTAAAACACCGGTACTCAGCTGCATTCAGTTAGACTGGAAGCCGACCCCAACCCAACATAGTTGGAAAAATTATGAACTGTTTTAGTTAAAGAGTTTTGCAGTTGGCTATACCAATGACTGAATAAAAATCATATACGAACAAAACACAGCTAGCATTTGTTTTTTTCAGGTCAAAATTGTTAGTTGCCAAGACTTGCATTGTCTTCTATGTTACCTGCCATTTCTTCCAAACCCTGTACTTTTTAATTAATTTAACACATTCATTCAGTGTCATAATAAAACAGCAATTAATACATGTATGTATGTTAATATCGGGTGACTATCATGCAAACTGCAAAATTCCTTACATCGCCAGACTCCTTTATGGTGTAATTCGCACTAAGCATGGGTCGTCGACATTATATGGGGTAAGTTCTAATGCTTTGTTTTCGTGTATAAAAACATAGGAAAATATTTACTAATTAATATTAATATGTGGACAGATGACCTTATAAAGGTCGCCGGAAGAAGCTAAATTCAGGTCGCTTCCAACAGGTATCTGTGGAGATCTAAGGGGAGGCCTATGTTCAGCAGTGGACGTCCGCCGGCTGAGATGATGATGATGATGAAAGTGAGTTTCTTTGTCATGCTTTATTATATAGCTGTATTTATTTGGACGTTTGTGGTCTTACTACAAAAACTTTAAACCCTGTTTTACACTTGTCTAATAAAATTTTGGCTGCAAAATCAACCATATGTCAACGTCATAATTTGTCATTTTTTAGACAAGGCATAAACTGACGTTAAAAGTTTTTGTGGTAAGACGGTATGTATCGAGATAAATAAGCAAAAACACAGGTTTCAGGATTTAAGACACATGGTGGCCTAGTGATCAAAGCCGGCCTTTCATACGTGAGTGTGCTGGTTCAATTCCCAGTCAGGCATATTTATGAGACGTTTCTTAATGTATTTGGTACTTTCTAATTATAATATCTTGAACACCAACAACCTGGACTTTGAAGTCTGAAATCACTAAGTCGTCTTGAGCGAGCGTGGTATTTTAACACTCATTTCCTTCTCTGTATGAGAAGAGACTTGTGTTCTGCAGTGAGAAAATAATAAAACATTGTATTAGGTAGGTATATTATAATATACTACTCATCATTTCCTTACACCTGACATAATTAATTAATTAAAAACAAGACGAAAACCCTCAAATTACCTATCACAATACTAATTTTCATTTCAAATACAGCTGTCAACTAAAACAATACGGCTCCGTTTTTAACTGGCTATGTCCACCCCTTTTCAAATAGCGGAGGATTAAGGATCCAATACGGAGTAAGGAATAAGTGGAGATACCTTAATGTAGGTAGGTCAGGCGCCTTCTTCTAGGTCATATACGTACGGTGGGTATGACTGAAACGATCAGTTCGATATATGTATTAGATTAAGGATATAACTTTTAGCATAATTATGTATTAGTTTTTATGATTAAGTTTGTTAATTATTTATATCAACACTTTCTTAAATATAATAAACTGAGCCATTTGTGTCAATTATTGTGATCATGTTTTACTTTTAGCTTATGTTTTTGCGAAATTGTGTTATTGCGAGTGAACATTTGGGATTGAGACATCTGTCAACGATTTTTGGTATTGCATAAAATGATCGGGTCCAAAGAAGGAGTGTAAAGGCTAAGATAGTAACGTTCCTAGTCCAACCTTTTTTTTCTTTGATGGGAAATGAATACCCATTGTGTTCCTTCTGAAGCCCTTTATGTACTGGGGCTGCGGTAACTCTTTCGAACAATCCCGCTGCCCGTCAGGTACCAGGAATTTTGTCGCGCTACTTTCTCAGAAGATTTTCCGTTATGGCACCTCCTCTAGTCATTTTGTTCTCTGTGTACTCCAACGTAAGGACCTCAAATTTTATAATCCTCCGCCTAATTGCTGACACGTCAACGTGAAGTGGGTATAATACGTAATTAGGTATCAGGAAATTCCTACTAATGGTTTTGAGGATTTTCGAAGTGAGATTTTGGCGAGAACATTTTATTCAGTCTCGTGGAAACTGCCCTACTCTGATAAAATATAGTCTATGTTACTCGGGAATAGTGTAGCTCTCTAACAGTGAAAGAATTTTTCAAATCGGTTCTGTAGTTTCGGTGCCTTTGCCGTTTGTACCCAACAAAAAAATTTTTCCCTATTAGTTTAGAAAACTGCTCTAATTTTGTCTCTTTCGTAATCTGCACGGGAAGCCAAAAGCTAGAAGATCTAACAACCAGTCTTGGCAAGGGATATTGGGTTGCCCAGGTAACTGGATTGAGGAGATTAGGTAGGCAGTCGCTCCTTATAAAACACTGGTACCTAGCTGTATCTGGTTAGACTGGAAACCGACCCCAACATAGTTGGAAACAAAACTAGACAAAATAATGAAGAGTTTTTCATTTAACATCTTAAAAATTGAATTACCCAAAAATCTCCAAAGACATCATCAGCGATTATTTTACTCTCCAAAAATAAATAATCTTTTCCAAAACTGATAAATATACATTATATTCTTATTCCTATAGTAATTCTCCAGGTATATTCAACTTCCCGCCATATTGGCGATCATTGAGGAAGAAACCCGAGATACCGTTGCCATGGCAACCGGCAATTGAGAGAATACACAATATTGGCAAGTTGTATTATGTCTCTTTAAATAAATATAGCAGGAATTATCATAAATACAGCTTTATTACTACAAATTAATGGAATTTCTTTGAAATATTTCGTGATGAGGACAAATTAAGCTAAGATAGAAGTTGACAGGTGTTGTTAACCAATCACTACTAATATTATAAATGCGAAAGTAACTCTGTCTGTCTGTCTGTTACGCTCTCACGTCTAAACCAATGAACTGATTTTAATAAAATTTTGTACAGAGATAGAGGTTATAGGTTATAGGTAAGAGATAGGTTGATCTTGAGAAAGAACATAGGATAGTTTTATCCCGGACTTTTGAATAATTCCCTTGGAAACGCTATATAACCGAACTCTACGGCGAAGCCGCAGGAGGAAGTAGTAGTTTATAAGACCTACTTTCTAAAAACTTGTCTAAGTATCGTTTGAAATTGACATGACAACAAAACTTTACGTGCTCTTTCAGGCACGGGGTATAACACCGCTAACTAACATACACACACTACAAGCATATAAATTCGGAGTCCCCGAATGCTACTCAGTAGCAGTCGTCGTTACAATTCCACGTCAGAGGCCGTCAGGAGGAGTTGAGAAAACTCTGACACTAGGACTTGTTAGGTGATTAAACCTGCAGCTCACTCGATAAGAAGAAGACTACTAGAGAACATAATAATATTTTCCATCTAACTATATCTAGCTAGATCGTGTAAATCCAAGTGTCTCTAAGTATATCTTAGACACCAATGACTTGTGTTTCGGATGGCACGAGCTATCGTCGGGTTCATTAAACTATAGGTCCCGGCTGTCACTGAACATACTTGGCAGTAGTTACAGGTAGTCAGAAGCCAGTAAGTCTGACACCAGTCTAACCAAGAGATATTGGGTTGCCCGGGTAACTGGGTTGAGGGGTCAGATAGGGCAGTCGCTCCATGTGGCACACTGGTACTCAGCTACATCCGTTTAGACTGGAAGCCGACCCCAACATAGTTGAGAAAAAGGCTCGGATTATGATGATGGATGATATCGCGTTAATCCAGGCTAAAGTATACCATTATTACTTAAAAGTTATCAAAGTGAACTTCTAACTCTCCCTCAGACGAAGTTCAAACAGTGTGTCGATATGCAAAATGTAAGTAATTGAATTTGTTTGTTCAAAAGCTGCAATTATGCTAATGCCTATCGGTCAGCCAGGATTTGTGCTTACCACGCGTCTAGAACTTAAAATAATTGAGTGGTTTAGACTGAACATTTTGATTGAAAAGGCGTTTGGGAGTTAGAAGAACTTTGTTTGGTTTATTATTGAGTATGAAGAATTTTATTTATTCAAATGTAACTATAATAAGTTGGACTGTGAAGTATGCTACTGATGAAAATATGTTCTACAGAAGTTTAACAAAACAATCATCAACGTTTACGTTAAAAGTTATTCAGGTAATTAGCCTATGTTTCTTTTGTGACATCATTTTGAAAATTCTTCTTTCATACATCTACACCTAGTGAAATTAGCCTTTCTACTTACCTATTGTCTCACTACAGGGCTGAGGCCTATTCTTATACAGAGAAGGAATGAGCATTAATCACCACACTCGCTCAATATGTATATTGACAATTTCAAACTTTAAAGTCCAGTTTTTCTTCACTAAGTCATTGGTGTCCAAGATATACTGAAAGTACATACAAACTTATAAAAGTTGCATTCATACTTGCCTGACCAGGAATCGAACCAACACACATTTTGATCTGCTCGGTTGTTGCTCAAACCACTAGGCTACCACTACGAAATGCTGATATATCAAAATTGGTAAACCCTAGTTGCATGTGGGTTTATCAAGTAGGTGATACTCCAAAATGCCACAGTATAGACATTAAGCTATGAACATATGACAAGCCCGGTTATAACTGTCAATATGCCGGATATGATTGTCAATATGCCGGATATGATTGTCAATATGCCGGATATGATTGTCAATTTACCGGATATCCTCAGTTGACAGTCAGTAGAGTAAGGTTCTTACCTGTATTTCTGATGTTATTTTGTAAATAGGACCTATCATAGATGATATGACATTTTAACCTACAAGAATAACGCGCTCCTTTTAAAAGTTCGGTTATGTAGTTGCTTCTTTTCTGGTGTCAAATATATGTAGTTTCATCGTGACTACATGAAGTCAGCCCTTCATAGTTTTGTGGAGACGTCACACATACACATGTTCCCAGGGGTCCAATCATCAGATTACAGAACTGATGACTATAGAACCGGAAAAATAAATATTTGTTCAAGTTTCTTAAAGACCGAAATCGATGAACAAAAACATTAAAAATAACGAATTGAGAACCTCATCTTCCTTCCTAAAATGAAAGTTTTAAAATAATATAAAAAGCTATAGTCGTCAATTTATCGATAGATCACTATATTATGTTTTTGAACAGTGAGGACGAGTAATAAGTAGATAGTGTCACATTCCCGCCAAAATATAACTAGAACAAACTGAAACCCAATCATACATCATCTTATAAGAATCCGCCAATTTACACACCATTCTTACACAATCAAAAATATCTTAACCCTAGATACCTCGACCAGACATCGAACCCTCGTACCAAATAGTCTGACTGTTTTACAAGAAGTGACTGCCTATCTGACCTCCTCAACCCGGGCAACTCAACACTCTTAGTAAGACTAGTTGTCAGACTCACTGGCTTCTGTCTACCCGTAACGACTGATTAAGATGTTCAATGACTGCCGAGGCCTACAGTTTAACGTGCCCTCCGAAACACAGTCAGTGTCCAAGATATACCTACATTGATCTACCAATTAGCTACATACTTACCATTCTTACACAATCAAAATATCTTACCTCTTAGTACCTTGCCCTGACATCGAACCCCAGTACCAAACAGTCGGAGTCGCGACTCATAAATAAATCTGTTACGAGCAAAATCAATACGCATGCGAGGGAGGGGCGGATGGTGATAAAGGTGGGTTCTGTACTGCGCTTTTGAGTGGATCCTGTGTTTTAATTTTTAAATGCGTGGTTTAATTTATACGGATTTTTAAGACACTTTGTTTAAGGTTGTTGATGCCAATATTAGAAAAAAAGATTTTTCTTAACTATGTATTTTGGAATCAATTATGGTGATGGTTTATGAAGTGAAAATTCACACGTAGGTTTTAAATAAGAACAATTTTCACTAACTAAAAAATCGTAAATTAAATCAAACCACTTAATCAAGAAAAATAATACATTAGTCCTGAATATTAAACTTGAACAAAAACACAAAGGCGACGCCCGATTTTTTATGTTAATGGAATCTAATTAGAAAAATCTCAAAGAAAAACTACTTACTGGTTTCTTATGGTAAAAATATTATTTAAAAGAAAACAATCTTATTACTTTAAATGAAAAATAACAAACATATCCTACTTAAAAAATTAGTTAAAATTATCTGCAAAACTTCCATCTTAAAACAGGATCTATCAACCCAGCTACAGTAAGAACCAACCTCTCATCCGAGGCGACCGTGTCATTTACCTGTCCTCATTATACCTACTTATTCTATACATATATACATTATACAATCTACCTTCAAATATTATGTGAAAATAATTAATCTCCTTAGCTATGATTGGCGAATTAATCAGCGGTTTCTGGTTTTGATTTTTCTTTTGAAAGTTGGTTTTAGATAAATTGTCTTGTGAATTATTTTTTAAGTTTTATGTACTTTCTAAGTATATCTTAGACAATAAAAGCTGCTGTCTGGTAAAAGGTGAAGGAAAACATCTTGAAAAACCTGGACTATAAAGTCTGAAATCACCAACCCGCATTGAGCAAGCGTGGTGATTAATGCTCAATCCTTCTCCGCGTGAGAGGAGGCCGCAGCCCAGCAGTGGGACGATAAAAGATTGATGATGATGGTGAATTATTTTAGTTTAGTGTTATTAGCTTTTGTTAGGTAGAAGAAGATCGTGGCCAAGTTGTAGCCCCACTGCACAAGCTAGGTAGCTGGTTAGGTTCTAATAGGTTGTGTCTAATGGACAAAACTATAGGCCGACGATTAATCAGTATGGATAAGAATGGTGTCAGTCAGGTATCCGGCCGGTATCAGAGCGACTAAACTGTCAGCAAACATCGGGCTAACTACGCCGACAGTTTGGTCTACAATATGCTCTAGCCCATTATTCATTTATGAGCACCCAAAACTTGATCATGACAAAACTACTTCGATTTATACCCCTCAAATTCTTTCCTGTCATTATCCAATAAGATTCATTGAAATCTCTTTAAACTTTAACTGGATAACAACGTATCGACAACTTATATCATACTTAATTTGTTGCTAATATAAGTACTTGTATCCTTCTTTTAAAACTAGTTGTTTCCTGCCGTTTCTATGTGTTGACAACTTCTATATGTTGCTATCAAAATATAATAATGGTGACTATCGGCCACGGTGGCTGTTCTCATATCGCACTTGAATTTGCGCAGACACAGGTGCACTTAGTATTGCTTCACTCTCATAGCGCGATAGGGCGAGAAATCATGCACACTCTCCGATGCACGGGTGTATCAAGCACCAACTTTCAGACTCCAGGCTGCTTTGTGAAAGTATCTTAAACCCTCAAAGTGAGACAGAGCCAATCATTAGGTACCTATAAAAGATTTGAGTAACCTAGTGGACAAAGAAAAATCTAATCAGATTATTGTCTGTATCTGTCCAGCCGTTTCAGCTGAGTACCAGTGCTTTACAAGGAGCGACTGGCTATCTGACCTCGTCAATTCAGTTACCCGGGCAACCCAATACCCTAGGTAAGTCTGAAAAATCAGATTATAAACCCTCTTATTACAATAGACATAAGGTTCAAAATACAATCAAAAGTGGATAACAAAGAAAATTACTAGAATGGGTGCTTCTAAATGCCTAAGAGAAATTAAGAGATCATTCGTTTCTTTATATTTTATTATTATGGGAGACCATAAGTTATGAGGAAACAATTATTTGTCAGTAATAGCCACTTAGTGAAGGAATTTAGCCGAATTTAAAAGCATATTTGCATATTTACGATTAGTATATATTGTCAAGAATTTCCGCGATAGTCTTCTGTTCTCATCAACAGTCTTTTTATTGTCCACTGCTGGGCTGCGGCCTCTTCTCATACAGAGAAGGAATGAGCGATAATCACCACGCTTGCTCAAGAATTTCCGATGTGGATTGCCGATTTCTAGCTTTAAAATCATGGTTTCCTCGAGATGTTTATATTGCTACTTTTATTAAGTCGACCTTTAATGTAACTACATATGTAATAGAATCTAAGGTAACTAGTTTAAAACCATCTGCCAAGAATCGTCTGTATGTCTGTAGTTCTGATGACAATACAATAATATGGTATAGATAGTTCAACTCAGATTTGCGTGCGTCGGCTTGTAAATATACAACTTTCATTCGTGTGACAGTGACGTCGTCCGAGGATGACGTGTTCTTATCGCTTTTGTTATGGGTACAGTCGTTTACGAAAATGTCTAGTTCTTCACGGAGAAAATGTTTCAAAGGAGTCAGGTAGCGTTTCAAAAATGAAACATTCAAAGCTTTTATTATAACATTTTACAGTTTTTCATTATTTTCTCATACGTCTTTTCAAATTAACATTGACAGTGTCTAAGAAATAAATGACGTGAAATATCTAAGATGAATTAAATACTCCTTACATATTTTCTAGCTCGGGGTACGCGGACAATAAATAAAAGTGTGGACTAAGAATGCAAAAAAACGTAATCGTGTATAATAATGTAAACAAAATGTGTGGGAATTTAAAAATTATATTGCTTCGCATAATGTCTACCAAAATAAGACGGAAATAATGAAACTCATAAATGAACGTTTAAATCAAATTGATTAAGGGATGTGGGGTAATACTTGTCGACATGTACAAAAGAATAAAGAAGAATACTATAGACATTTTGACATGGAGTCAGAATTTATAATTTACCTTGGAAAGTAGCGAATCAAAATTCATCATTTGATTTTTCAAGTAGCGATTCAGAATCGTTATAAAAAGATTAACACTAAATTACGTTATAACTATTTTTCTTAAACACCTGTATACAACCCCGAAATAACTGTATTTGTACCTGACTGTACCTCTTGTCACGCACACAAAGTCACTGTATATGTACAAGGATTACCCACACAAAAGGCCGCGCGCACGACTGAGTTGAACTTACTATACTGTCGAACTGATCTGATGATGGAGCCGGAAGATATGAACTGGAACTTCATGAGGGAACATCGTATCATAGCTGTGTTTGGACTTGTTAGAAAAGTCTTGTCATTGGTTTTCGTGCATTTATAAACGCGTGTTCTAGCGTTTATACCTTAAATTTTTCCTTTATAGACGCTAGAATATGTTAGAGTTATAAGCTATATTTTTTTATTTAGTCGAGTAAAACCGCTGGCAGAAGCTAGTTTCATCTAAATCGGTTCACCAGTTCAACCATAAAAGTGTAACAAACTAACAGACATCCAAAACTTTAACCCTTTTACATACTTCTCCCATTACAAAGATAAATTATGGAAAACAGCCCTGACACACATTAAAATTTTCTGTTTTGAAAACAGAAGCCCACTTAAGAGTATGAAAAGGGTTGCAGCCCCAGAAACGACTCAATATAGCACCCCAAATCTCAAGTGTGTTATTATTTATTACTTTCGACTTAAAAGCTTTTAAAACATACTTTATTCTTACTTTCGGAGTCTGTAAAACGTCACTTTATTTTTTTTTCAGGATTTGTGTTTGAATAGAGGTCGTAACTCATTTGTTTTAGTTTTGTCTATATGGTTTTGAGAATGAGATATAGATTTATAGTGCCTCTTTTGATTGGTTAAAGAATTATTGAAATAAGTTCCATGGTTTCAGAGTAAACATGTACATAATATTAAGTACGTACAGACTTATTATTAAATACTTTTAAATGTGTCTTTATGTTTTGAGGGTAACAACGACCATCAGAACCTCAATATTACATTTTTTTCCCGTGTTTGAGGCTTCTCTTTGCCTGTAACTAATGGGTACCCTACTTACAGTCATAATTTCTCCAGGCTTTTCCCAACTATGTTGAGCTCTGTTTCCAGTACAGTGTGTAGTGACAGTGTACCACATAGAGTGACTGGCTATCTGACCTCCTCAACCCAGTTACCCGGGCAACCCGATACCCCTTGGTAGGTATTATTACTGGTTAAACTATCTGTCTTCTGACTACCCGTAACGATTGTAGAATGTACATTGGACTAAGATCTGACAGCTGAGGACCCACAATATTTCGACATGCTTCCCAAATCTTTGCAACCTACTGCAAAGACAACCGTTCAAATGACAAGAACCATCCACGGAGCGACCACGTTAAAAAACTGGTGACTTCTTTCCAAAAATAATAAATAAATAATTTGAAAGCTCCCTATTACAGCACATTTGGGCTCTAATATGATAATAATATTTCGCGAAATGACTCTCACGTTTTATAATAAAATAATAATTACGCCAAGTAAGTCGTCTCCCGTCATTCTGATTCGCGATCAAAATGCAATTTTGTTGGCGAGGAGGACAGACTCATACTAAAAGATACGCTAATACGCTATAAATATTAGCCTCATTGATGTGAAATGTGAAAGTAACTTAGTATCATACTAAGTATGCTTGCCCATCTAGCTCGCTCTTTGAAACGTCAGAATCAATTTGGATATTTGGAATAGAAAAGTTTTTATTCGACTATAGCGTGGTGTGTCAGTATTTTCTATTTTTAATAATTAAATTCTTCTGAGAGAGCCGCGAGAATCCGTAGAAACAGCTATCTAGTCTAGTTAATAAATACAAAAGTGTTTTATTTAGTTGAAAGGTTAAACAAAGCGACGAATGAAAGACAATTGCATGCGGCAGAGATGAGAATGTTAAGAGGTATGTGTGGAGTTACGCGAATGGATAGAGTGAGGAATGAGTATATAAGAGGAAGTTTGAAAGTAGCGCCGGTATCAGAAAAACTGCGTGAAACCGGCTGTCGTGGTATGGGCATGTGATGCAGAGGGATGAGAGTCATGTTGTGAGGAAGGTGATGAGTATGAACGTGGATGGATATAGTGGAAGAGGAAGACCAAAGAAACGATGGATGGATTGTGTGAAAGTCGACATGGTTAGAAAGAATGTTACTTGTGAGATGACGGCAGATAGAAGAGTATGGAAGAAGAAAACATGCTGCGCCGACCCCAAATAAAATTGGGATAAGGGCAGGAGGATGATGATGATGATGATGTTTATGTACTTTTTTTAATAATCATATTTTAAAAGTCTTGTTTGTGTTGGTATTACGTAAAGTACAAATGTGAAAAGCGTTTCACAAAGAAAAGATCACCAACTTTTAGAGCAATATAGTTATTATTGTTGTTAATTATTTTTGGTTTAATGTGTTTTCTTTATTAATAAAAAATACCTTTAATTCTTTAATATTATATTGACCGAAAATCGTCCTACCGTATCCAGTAATATAATTCATCTGAGCTAGATATTATCGCTTCCAGTATAAACTTACCTTAAGTCTATATTAAGTAATGAAATGAGGCGTATAATTTCAGACGATTACGCTCATTACAGGCCACTTTGTAGCATCAGGTTTATGTCCCAACTCAGTTAATGTCGTTCTATATGACGAGCTATCATAATACCCCCGGTATATATAACATTTTTAAGAAGTAATTTTAACCGGCTACCAAAATGATGGTAGTGTTCAATTCGAATGCTTATTGTATGACTAGACGGATTTGCCAAAACAGTTTTTGTTCCCAAGGGATTAATTCTGGAATAAAATCATTATATTTATTGGTTACGAAGACGACAATATTTTTTTGTATTTTCTTAAACACTGATGTTGTTTATGCTATCATTGAACATCATTGGCAGTCGTTACGGCTAGTCAAAAGCCAGAAAGTTTGACAACCAGTCTTACCAAGGGGTATTGGATTACCTGGGTAATTGGGTTGAGGTCAGATAGGGCAGTCTCCTCTTCTTGTAAAACACTGGTACTCAGCTGCATCCGATTAGACTAGAAGTAGACCTCAACATAGTTGGGAAAAAGGCTCGGAAGATTTTGATGTCTAATATAATATTTTTTCAGGATTGTGCGATGTCAATCATATCAGAATACGTAATCATACAGTTTTAAAGGACCCTAAGGTTTTCCTACGCCTACACAATTAAGTTTGCTTCTTGCCACCCTCTCTATTTTTATTTCTATTTATGCTTATCATTTGGCGATGAACTCAAAACTACTAGGTACTGCACGGATTCTAATTGATTAGATATGAGATCAACCCTATTATGACCCATTAAGATAGCAGTAACTATCCCCATCTATCCCCATCTATCCCAGCATCCCACAAACTATTAATCACTTGACTAAATATACTACGTTCGTTAGCGTGCGCGGGAGTGGATTGAGTTCACAAACGACGCTAAAGACGCGAGGACAGACAGTTTGTTTTAATATTAGGAACGAGTTGCGGAGATTGATGGTTTAGACGGGTGGAATTTTGAGGAAAATATTTTTGGTGATAAGTTTTGTTGGATAGTTTAGTTTTCTATGGTTTGTTCTTAAATAATGGAGTTTTCGTGGTAAATTATTAAACAGATTTATTTTTACTTATAATAATAATGCCGTCCTAGCTGATTGTCGGACACGGCAGCTGTTCTCATGTAGAGAGATTAGCCAGCTGAAAAGACATAGTACCTATTATAGTGCATATTATGAATCTTAGAAACGACTAGTTTAATTTGAAAAAATCCTTCATTGTTAGGTAACCCATTTATTGAGGGGAACCTATATATTTTGTTCGAATTTCATTTAAATCATTTTAGTAGTTTTGTCGTGAAAGTCGGCCCACCACACGGAAAACTTTATTTTACTATGGCCTGTTAACATCTACAAAGATGATTAAAGCTGCAACCGTTCCAGGTGGTCAACAAGGCCTATACGGAAAAAGTAACTTTTGAATTCACAGATGTTCAAAAATCTCGTCCAGTGTGTACCCTACCGAAGCTAAGGGCGTTTGCACACACAATTAGTACGTCTAATGGTTCCGTATAGCAAGTGACACGTAGTTTACGCAGTCCTAAACATTCTTCCCAAAATAAAAGGTATTTAAATTGTGCTCATAGATTTTTCTTGCTCACAGTACTCCACTTTCTACCAACAGCAGTATCTTATCTTATCAGGTTATTACCTACGGCGTTATCTCACTTTTTCTTACGGCCGCTTTTTGCAAAACATGCAAGAACGTGATTTTTATATAGCACCTTGCTTTGCAAACCCGGTAAGTATTGCTTACTCATGTTTAGGACAAATAAACTGTCTTTAACTTTAAATGTTAAACCCAAAGCTGTATTCAGTGACACCGATGGCGCAATGGTCACCATATCGGACTGCCGAACAGGGTATCCGGGTTCGATTCTCAGGATAGTCGACATTAGTGTGACAAGCATGCTTGTGGGCTACCATCTGAGTGTATGTATGTAGCTATAAGTAGTTTATCAGTTGTGTTAGCATATATAACACAAGCAAATTAACTTACCATGGGGCTAACCGACGGTGTATAAAGGTGTCACGATATTTACTTATTATTTTGGTTCTCTGGACTTCTTAGGTAATTTTCGTCGAACCTACCCACTTCTTGTCCATGCTTTGGAAATCAGTTGGAAAAGGCTTAATATTGTCCTATTTTAAAAGGCCAAATAATTGTGATTTTGACTGCACAAACCAGGTTCAATATGCCGCGAAATGTAAACTAATACGACATGATCCGCAGATAGTTACCCAAGAGATATGCCAATATATACGCAGCCGGTATACAGTAACCATATATTCAGATAAATACAGGAAAATTGTTAGTTACAGCCTTTTATCGTCCCACTGCTGGGCACAGGCCTCCTCCCACACGGAGAAGGATTGAGCATTGAGGAATATTGTGTTAAGAGAAAATGCGGATTATGATTTGTGGAGTTCGGCTGTCATTTGAATATATATAGCAGTCTCTCCATGTGGTTCTTAGCTGCATCCAGTTAGACTGGAAACCGACCTTAACGTAGTTGGGAAAAGGCTAGGCAGATGAAAAGTCAGATTATGAGTCGCCTTTATCCCATGTTACAATATGGAAAGAGAGGTTCAGTAATATAATAATAGATATACCTTTTTTGTACATTATCATTGATATACCTGTGTCTTTATGTAAAATTCTGATATTTCTGACTGTTCTCTAGAACACATTTCAAAATCACAGTTTCTACTTATCTAATGCCATATAGAATATCATAACAATTTAAACAAAAATCACATTGAGTTATCCCAAAAATACCACCCATACGTAGCCACCCTAAGTATTCACCATTCAATGCGCTTGCGCTGCAGCGTGCGTTCGAAATTCAAAAATTCAAATCAGTCTCTGTCCGTCTCTCGTCGAGTACGCTCGCCTGTCAAAATTTACATACACGTTCTGTATGTAAAGGCCCATACATTTATCTGTCTTTTATTTATTTTTTATCTTATTTTACTGTATAAAACTCACATTTTCTGCCTAACGATGCCGTTTTACCATTTTAGTGGGTTACAAGCCTTATAAGATGAGGTTCATGACCTGAAAAATGTAGAATTCAATCAACGAGACAGGAGTTTGCATTGAATTTTAATGATGGCAACACTTGTGTTGAATTTGAATGGTTTCTTTTAAATATTTTGGTTTTCGGATATATGGGATTTATTTGCTTTTGGTATAATGAGCACAGAATTTCTCTTGAATAGGACATTATTTAACTATTCAGCGAAAGCTTTCTATTGCTGACGAGTTTATTTTGAAAGTAAAGGTGAATCCATCGAACGTTTTAGTTGATCTGATGCCAGCCGAATACCTGAATGCGCGCACTACTATGCGTCTTTGTAAGTTCTAATTTATTGCAATGGATTACCAGTATTTTACACGGAACGACTGCCTATCTGACCTCCTCAACCTGGGCAACTGCCCGATCAACCCAATATCCTGTAAGACTGGTTGTCAGACTTACTGGCCTCTTAGGTACTACCAGTAACGACTATCAAAGATTTTCAAATGACAGCCGGGACCTACAGTTTAATGTGCGCTCCGAAACACAGGCATTGGTATCTATCCAACATATACTTAGAAGGTACATAGAAAAGTTGAAAGACGTTTAAATGACAGCTGGATCTGGAATTCTTCCATAACACGGAGGAACTCCTCGTCTCCTCATGACAAGATGGTAATCCATCCCGCAATAACAGTCCAAGCGTTGCTTAATCTTATGATCGACCTGTGTCTGTTACATAAATAGGTCTCCCATCCACGTTCCGACCGCGCCAAGCGTTGCTTAACTTTTGTGGTTGTTACTTAGCCACGAGCCCCTCAACAGACAAACATACAAATATTCGCATTACATATCATTCTAGTAATCTTAAAATTCTTAGTTTACATTCCGTTTGAAGAGAACACAGTTTCTACAAGATTTCCCTTAAAAGGGTAGAATCGTGAGATATATATCACGTCCTACATATATAAGTATGTTTATAGAGGAATAGAATTGAAATGTCTGTCTGTCTGTAACGTTCATTGTAACAGCTTTTAATAAATTCTCATACATGTATTTACGAATTCCTAAAAGTATCTAGAAATACTTGATTTTGTTTGTTTGTTTACTATCTTTTAACTAGAACTTTTAACCTCAGTAAAACTGGTACCACTTATGTTTTATGCAAATAAATGTTCATTTATTTCTAACGTCGAAACGGCTTTCCTTATTTTGATGAGCGTTTTGGGAAAAAGGTAAGTTCAGAAGGGCTTTCTCGGTACGACTATCTGTGTACCTAACATTGAAATCGGTTTAGTAATTTTTGCGTGAACGTACGACAAACAGACGAACATATAGATTTACTTTTATATAAAACCCCACAACAGTCAGTATTCACCAAGTGTACAATCTAGCTACAGTTACAGAGTTACTTTTTATGTATAAACCATAATGCTAAGTATTTAAAATTTCACCAAATGTAGGTACAATCTAGCTACAGTTTAAATAAACAGCCCTTACAGGCGATGTCGCCAGACACAACTAGTCTAACAATCCAACATGGGAATCAAAATGAGACAATGATTTAGCAGACATGCGGCAACTGAATAAATGTATAAATGACTGGTCACATAACGTTGCCGGTCTTGATGAATAAGTCAGAAGTATGGCTGTGAGCACGGAGGATGGAAATATAGCGGAGATGCTAAGAAGTAGGTCAGGTGGCTTCTTGTAGGTCAAATATGTAAGGAAGGCGGGACGAAAATGAGCAGTTGCAGGTAACTCATGAGGCGTTTGGGTTCCTTGAGTCATCTTTGTCAAAGATTTTTGTCATTATAAAAATAGGCGCGTTCTGAAGAAGGTGTGTAAAGGCGGTCTCGTCCCCTGATTGCATTTTGGTGCGCTATTTTATTAGGAGTTTCCTATCATTTGAACAAAGGCAGTCGCTACGGGTAGTCAGAAGCCAGTAAGTCTAACAACTAGTCTTACTTAGGAAAGTACTTAGGTAACTGGGTTGAGAAGGTCAGATAGGCAGTCGCTCCTTATAAAACACTGGTACTCAGCTGCATCCGGTTAGACTGGAAGCCGACCCCAACATAGTTGGGAAAAGGATAACCTGATGATGACTATTTAGGAGATTGTCCGTTATGACATCTCCGCTAGTCATTGGTTCTCCATGGTCATGATACTCACGTCTTTATTTTACTTAAAGTTTTCTATTGAATTCAGTGTGGAAACTTAAAGGCTTGTGTTTAAACACCACCCAAAAAGTACCTATTTTACTACCAAAAAATTCTAAACGGTTACCAAAATGGATAAATGGTCACCAAATAACGTTTCCAAAAATATTATTAGATTAAACCATTTTTCGTATTATTGACTACTAAAAAATTTATGGACGCCTTTAAAATACACTTTAGACCAAATATTATATATTGTCACTACTTAGATGTTACCAATTATGTAATACCATGACTCCTAATTTGGTCATTTTGTTAGACTAAAAAGCTAACGATCGCTAGAATATTTCCCAAATACCAATTAATATACTGGGGTTCCCAAACGTACGTCGCTTAATTATTGTTATATGAATTTGTGTGTAACTCAGTACGTTTAAAATGTAAGCACGCAACATGCAGCAAGCATGGCTTCTGTCACGGCTCCGGCGCTGCGTGGCTCCGGCGGTCCCATGCGAGCTTATCGTCGCAGATGGTTTGACGCTCACCACCGCAGCTTCGGCTTGCTGCCCGGCAGAGCCGGCCAGCCTCAACCGCAGCGGCGAGCCTTAAAACTACCTGCGCCTCAGCTCGCAGGCCGCCTCGCCCTCCGCGCCTACGCGGTTTTGAATTGCACTCTAGGGTAGGGCAGACAAGACTACGTGGAGTCGGTTTTGCAGCGATTCGTTTTCGTCACTAACTTTGATTTTTGGTAGTAATATTAATCTTTTAGTTGGAAAGAATTTGGTGACCATTAATCCATTTTGGGAACCAAAATAATATTTGTGCGAGATTTGCGATTTTTCCGATGTTGTTTTATTTTTGGATCATAATATTATATACTTTAGTGCCCTTTTAATAAAGTCAATTTATTTTTTGGAGTTGTTTATTTTATTTGGTGCCTCAGCTTAGAGTCTTAAAATATTTTTGGTGACCGCCTAAATTATACCCAAACTTAAATATTTGTACATACATACATACTTACGTGGGAGTTGTATGTTTGTCTGTCAAGGTCTTTAGTTTTTTAGGAATATTTCATGTAGAAACTATTTTTGAATTGCTGATTAAACAGAAAAGTATTATGGGTATTAATACTTTTGTTTTTAATATTGTTAATTTTTTCGCATGGAAATAATTTTATACCTAAGGAAAAATACGTCAATAATCATAATTATTTTTCACTATTAAAAGCAAAAGCTTAATGATAGTTTTTCATAAGTATTATCATATTGAACTTACAATCTATCCTCACTTTGACAAAATGGTGACAAGAATTAAATGGACATTAAACCAATATTTTCACAAACAAATTAACACACATATCTTCAAAATAAAACTACCTACCCCCATATTATAAAGCCCCAATATTATCACAACTAAGTGAGTACTACACAATAATGTATGCGCTATCCCTGACTCCTCCCACTGTTTACTTTCGATGCACTTTGCAATAAAACGTTTGGCTTTCAAAAGTGTTGCTATATCCTACCTACCTACCTAGTTCCTACTTATAGTATAAATGCGAAAGTTTCTGTGTAAGAATGGATGGATGTTTGTTCCGCTAGAAATGCCGAATGGATTTTAGTGAAACTTGGTAGTGATAAAGATAGGGCTTTTTAATCGAATGCGGGAGGTAGTTACCTCGAGGAGCAGGTGAGACTTGCCAGAAGACAGTATCTATCCATTTGGACACTGGCTGATTTCCCGCGGTTTCACTCGCGTCCCGTAGGAACTACTGGCTGTACCGGGAATAAGTATAGGCTATGTTGCTTGGGAACAGTGTAGCTAACCAAAGGTGAAAGAATTTTTAAATCGGTTGAGTAGTATCGGAGCCAGTTAGCGTACCAAACGAACAAATAGAAAAATCCTCTTTATTATATATGTATAGATCAATTATCCTAAATTAATCAATTATCCTATATTATATTAATCCTCTTTATTATATAAGTATAGATCAATTATATAGATATTTAGTTTTAAGCCGATACCAATGTATTCCCAGAAAAGGCTATGCAAATTATTATCAATTGTAGGCATATCATCAATTTAAACATTCTTACTTATACATATTTCACTTATAAACCGCATACCCAGCAACCTAATTAAAATCTTCCCGATCCTTTACTTTGTAACACAAATAAAAACCTCAAATTGCGCCGAAAACTTAATAAGCAAAGTTAATATTTCCCATAATATAGGCCGCCAATGTTACCCCAAAATCGGGGTAAATATTTTTAGTTGGCAACACAGGGGACCCGGCTCCCCGACCGTGTTATTAAAGCAAATAAGTTGGAGAATTATTAAACAAGTGTATTTTACGTTTCAGTCAATTTTGAGGGTAGGCAGAGTATCTATAGGTATACTAAGTATATGGGCATAAAACCCGTTAAAAATAAAAATTATTTTCTTTCCTTCTCGCTATTATTTACTAATATTTATGCGAATATATAACATAAATGCGAAAGTCTGTCTGTCGCGCTTTCAAGTCAAAACTACTGAACCTATTTAGACTGGGAAAAGACAGGCATCATCATACAAGTAAATCCGTGGGGAACACCTAGTTCATTGTAGCAACAGTTGTACATTTCAATAAAAACAGTAGTTTTATTTCGTAAAACTTGCAAATTTTGTCCATTTGCGGGAAGTAGTTCCTTCAAGAAGTGGGTGAAACCGAATTCGACAGCTGGTCTTACATAAATTATATTCCAGATTGTTCCAAGCTTTGCCAATTAAACGCATGAGCATTACAAATAAAATCTTGAAACTCACAATATTCCAACTCCAACAGTTTGTTCGCTTAATTTATCAAAATATAGCATTTAGCTGTAAAGGGATGTGGTGATGTGATGTAGAATATGATATCGATAAAATTATTGAATAGGTACGTTAAAAGTTAAGGTTTCACATTTTAACGACATTTTTATTGCGGATGTGCTGTATTTAACATTACCGGAACTGTACAGTGCTCTTTTCAATTACATGCCATGTACCAAAAGTAGTAGTAATGTACAAACAAAACAACATAAGTTTAGATACAAATAATGGTAAACCTAAATACCTATGTATTAATATTGAATGTTTTCAACTACAGCCAAATACTTCAATCGATCATACAAAATATTATCCGTGTATTTATAATTGTATCCTACCGCAAGTTGTTATAAATATTCCTACTTAATTCTATATGTCTTAATCTAACAATTCGATGCAGCAACTTCCATCATCCAAAGCTTATAATATCGATATCGATAAACTCTCCCCATCACTACACTCCCGATCGATACCGTCGGTTACCCGGACTACAGACGACGCGACGGCCTGTACCGGAAATACATACAAAGGCAGCACCTGATGGCATTACTGGCGAATTTTAACCCCTGCGCTGAGGTGTAGCAGAATTGAATAAGGGATGAAATGTGAAAGCTCGCGTTTGTGTTAACTTAGGGTTAACTATTGGGTTTCTGCGTTTTGTTTAGCACTTGGGACAACAAAGTGGTTTAAGCAGTAATAGGTAACGGTTTTTAAATAATAATAACTAAAAACACTAGAAACAAATGCCTTTATAAACGCATATGTACTGTGTTCCGGCTACATCATCAGATCAGTTCGACAGTACCATATTATTGTACTGTCATCAGAGTTACATACAGCTGCCAATTTTGATGACGCTATAATCCTTGGAGTATGGCTAAATTAGTTAATATTCCATATACCTACATACAAGTCGACCTAATAAAACAATGCTGAATTAAGTAATTAATAAAAAACATTTTAAACTATACTCGGTTTGACACGTTGTATTCCATGTGAAATGCCAACCGCTAGCTTTAGAAAACCGAATGAAAAGGCATGCAATTGGATTTGCTTTACAATTAGCAGAAGTTATGCGATGAATTTTTGGTAAAAGTCAACATTATTGTAAGCACCGAGGTCTATTAATGATGGATTATAATAACTTATCAAAATCATCACAATAAGAATCTTGCAACCTTTCAAAGCTCTAGCACAGATTACATTGAAGACTGTTGTCGATAAGATACGTGTGACAACCCTAAGTAGACTGAATGCTCTATTGATTTATATTTGTTTAGGAGTAAAGGGTATTCATTAGATTAGCACGTTCAATAATAACTTGGTATACAAATCTTAAAACAATAGGTTTAATTTCTGGGTAATTATTATTCTTTACTCATTTGTACTGAATAAGCATGGCGATCCAACGAGGTAATGCTGCCAGCCTCTTGGGCACGCTCCCAGTTGACAGCGATGGGGACGAATTTTTGACGCTTTTTAGTTGTTTGTTTTACTAGAATAGTTTTATTATAAATATTATAAAGCTTAAGACTTCTGTTTGCTTGCACGTCCTAATCTAGGGAACTACTGGACCGATTAAAAAATATTTCAGTATTTTTGTAAATATGTAGATTAAGTAGTTTGTAGGTTTTTACTAGAATAGATTTTTTAATTTTAATTGTAAAAATAATCTATACAACTTTCAGTATTTGATATCTCATTTATTCACATAGTCTATAGACCATTATTTATCCGGGTACGTGAAGTAGCTCCCACAAGACACGGGTAAAACAGTATTTAAACATGAATTTATCAAATTCACAAAACAATTAATTAAATAACAAACCAATTGTAACTTTTAACTACGCCCCTAACCCTTTTCCAAACAGTTTTACCCTGAAATCCCATCAGATAGAATCGTATGTCAAAAATAACTGACAGCCGGCAAACTTCAATGGAACGCATAGATTAATAATTCATTCGAATGACCGGCATAGTCTAGACGGATTTAGCTTTCAGGGTGAGAAACTAATCAATATTAGATATGGTATGTCTGCTATAGGTTTTTAGTACTTTACTAGAGTAAAAAGGTAAATAAATGTCGCGTTTTGTGGCATTTTCGAGATTTTAACATTTTTTCATTTTCGAGAGACAGATTACAACAGTGACAGTTCTCTATAAGGAGATCAGCCAGCTGCGCAGGACATGTTATAGTGCACAAGCATTTGCGCAGACACAGGTGCACTCACTATTCCTTCACTCTCATAACCCGATGGAACTGCAATCCAACACGACTGGAGATATCAGGCGCAGGACCGACATTTACGTGCTCTCCGATGCACGGGTGTTTAATGACCAACACCCGGACTCCAAGCTGTTTTGTAAAAGTTTCTTAAAACCCACAAAGCGATTTCAATACTTATGAAACAGTCAATATATCAAAGAAAACGTGGCTGCCAATCCATCCTAATATTGTAAATGCAAAAGTAACTCTATTATCTAACATGCTTTCATGCCAAAAGTACAGAACCGAAATGTTTAATGAAATTTAGTACAAAGATATCATTTCATATTATATCATTTATTATATGTATAGATTTATTGCATTCCATAATATACATACATTTGGTGGAAAATATAAAATAATAGAGGTAGTCACAATTATGGACCCTGATGGGCACAGCAAAATAGTTAGAAGAGAGGGCGGCGTTTAATGTAATATAGTACCACCCAAAACAAAAATGTGAAAGACTGCCAAGTTCGATAATATGGGAATGCTTCGCCTATAAAAGAAGTGAGATCTGAATAAGTACCAAGTTCCATACACATACCTCAGTTAAAATAGTTACTTTTAATGATGTTACTTAGCAAGTTTTCATACACCTTGTTATAAACCTACTAAACGCAATGAATCAAGTATTTAATTTTCTATTAAAACTTGCCAAGTAATCATCATTAAAAAGTAACTATTTTTAACTGAGGTATGTGTATGGAACTTGGTACTTATTCAGATCTCACTTCTTTTATAGGCGAAGCATTCCCATATTATCGAACTTGGCAGTCTTTCACATTTTTGTTTTGGGTGGGATTTCATTTATTTTTGTAAGGTTGTTTATTTTATTTTTTTCTTATGATGAAGTTAGTTAAAGAAATGTCTCATTTATACTATTTTTTAGATTTTTTAATATGCACTATGTTTCTTACAAAGAAATGAACTAGATTAACTAAATGGACTAGATTTACCAACTGACTGACATGACATGTTATCATATATTATGTTCGTGGATCAAAGTTACACATTCGTTATTTTCGAAAGTGATTCACACTTGGCCGTTTTCAGATTTTTACTTTACTTTGACTAAATACAAACCTTTGTACCATTCGAAGATATACATATTATATAAATATAAATAAATTTAGTTCGTTTTAGTTCCTTAGGGGTATAAATTTACACCGGGTATAAAACACCTTCATTATTTTGAAACCGACTCACACTTGGCCATTTTCAGATTTTTCCCTTTACCTTGACATAAAGACCTACCTCCATGCCAAATTTCAAGTCAATACGACCATTAGTTCCTTAGGGGTATAAATTTACACCGGGTATAAAACACCTTCATTATTTTGAAACCGACTCACACTTGGCCATTTTCAGATTTTTCCTTTACCTTGACATAAAGACCTACCTCCATGCCAAATTTCAAGTCAATACGACCATTGGAAGTGGTCTAGGTTTTTGATGAGTGAGTCAGTCAGTCAGTCAGTCAGTCAGTCAGTCAGTCAGTGAGTGTATAGTAAAAATAGCGATTTTCTGACGTCAATATCTCAAGACCTACAATAGGTATATTAATGAAATTTTGTATTTTAGATAAGTGAGGGGGTCTCAACAGATACTAGAAATTTGATATGCGTAAATAAAATAGATTTTGAGTTACAGGGGTCGAATTTGGCCCGAAATGGTTCGTGTAATATAACCCACGGCCGGTGTGTCGCTTTTGCTCGAACTTGGCGGACACACTGCCGTGTGTCTAGATCCTAGAAAGAACCTCAGAAAGGACATAATATACCCAGTTGCTTGATGTGGAGATGTGGTGTGGTCTAGAGATATAGATGAAACCACGGGGCAACAGCTAATATAAAATAAACAGTAATTAAAGAAATGGATCTCTTTCCAATTCTTTAAAAGCTGGTCGTTAAGTTTATGAGGAAACTTGTTACTTTCAATCACAGTAAGTGAGAGTGTCGTGAAAAACGCCTTTTACTGTTGTGACACCATTTTATTTGTTTTTAAGGGTTTTCCTTCCACTTACGATTGGGAATAGTTATCTTTATACTCTTAGGTCCTTCTAGGCTCATATCTCTACCTACATAATCGTCATTGGTACAGCTTTATATCCAGAGCATGTATGAATATATTATATCACTTCGTTTTCTAGTTATTATCTCGAGGAATTCTGGTAGAGTTATTTTCATTTATATACTATGAAAGCAATAACTATAATAAAATAAGTAAAAACGCGCTTTATTAGTTTTAAGTTTTCTTTTTTTTATGTAAATAGAGATTTAGTTTATTTTAAAATATAATGTAGGTACTTACAGATTTTAGTAAAAACTAAATACCTAAGTAAAACTGCCATATCTAAAATCCTTTTCATACCTCAGTTAATCACAAATACATAGTCCTACAGGCTGAATTTCAAACGGGTTTATTTCAGCGAATCGCACTTTAGAGTTCACATTGATTGGTTTTGAGCTGATCTGAAATGAAAATGTTATCAGCCAAGCCTTTTTCCTGTGTAAAATTAACTTTTATTTAATATTCTTACTTTTAGAACAGTAATAGTAGATCTTAATTGTAGAAATACACGGATATTTAATACTTAAAACACATTAAAATGACAAAGCTCTATCGTTTAAGGTTCAAAATCTTCTACACAATTTAAACTAGCTGTTCCACTAGTATGTTGAGGGAACTACTTCTCACACTCGGATAAAAGTAGGTAGGTAGGCCTTTCTCAGTTTTTAGACAACCTGTACTCTACCTTCCTAATTTCAACAGATCAGTATTTTTAGCGTGATGTCAATACACATTTTAACATAGGTACAAAATATACTACATAGGTGTGCGATACCAGAAAAGTTTTAACCTATGTAATGCGAGTTTATACACAAAGCTAGTTATTCGTTGTTTTGGATAGGGATTGAATTTTGGCATTACCCGTATTTCCAATGAAAATCTTCTCCAGTAAGGATATCTCAGATAGGTTATTGAAATTATACTTCAAGGCCTAATTTTTGCCAAAATCCAGACTTGGTCAGCCATTTTTCCTCATGTAGGTATTAGAGGTAGATATCGATGTTATAGTGTAGATAATAACGAATGGTTTGTCTGTCTGTCTGTCAGCGCACACCCGGCCATTGCTGAGCCTTTGTTGCTTTGTCTGATCAACATCTATTAGAATTGGATAAGAAATTGTTATATTTCCTATTTCGAAAAATATTTGTGGTGTTTTATTTATATTCTGATTTTATTTGCAGGTGATATATGACACTATAATAAGAAAGATAACAATTTGCGCGTTTGATGCTCAATAACTCAAATACGTCTGAATATATTCCGATGTTACAACTATGCCTGTATGTCATAAAGTTAAATAGGTAGTTTGTTTGTTTGCTTGAACACATAAACAAGTACCTATATTCCAGTGTTAGAGGGACCATTTATCGAGGAAAACCATGAACTACCTACTTTGTATCTGTGTAGGTACGGAAAGTTTTTCCGCAGGACTCCGACTAAACCCTGGGAAACAAATAGTACCTAACTATACCTATAGTATAATAGTTATTCAGCGTGTTACTATTTTTTAATTTCCTACTCCAAAAATTTAACCACAACCTCATTTAATTTTCAACAACCGATACCGAATCAAAATGAATCAAACCTTTCAATAATACTACATCCTTGGCAGTCGTTATGGGTAGTCAGAAGCCAGTACTCAAGGTGTTGCCCGGGTAACTGGGTTGAGGAGATCAGATATGGCAGTCGCTCCTTGTAAAGCACTGGTACTCAGCTGCATCCGGTTAGACTGGAAGCAAACCCCGACATAGTTGGGAAAAAGGCTCGGAGGCTGATGATGATGAAAGAGAAATAACAAAATTGTAATTATTCTTATCCAGCTATATCTATGATCCGTGGCGGTCAGATCGCAAAGAATCTTACGTTTTGCCTCGTCATTGAACTTGGGTATTTCTGTTATAGAGATCAGAAATATATAGAAAGGACGTAACTATAAGAATTTTTTCAACATATATCACTAACTAGCCGTTGTCCCGTGGTGGCCGTGATTTAACCCGCTTTCCGGGAAACTACTGCCCGTACAAGAATAAAATATAAAGCTATACTTATAGCACTGCGTAGACACGCCAATGTTACTAGGAAAGAGTGTAGCTTTCCAACAGTGCAATAATTTTTCCAAATCATATTATACATTGGACAGCACCCCAAAACCCCTTGCATCACTTTCTAGTATCATGGCTGGTAAGAAGATACAGTCATGAAAAAGTTATTTACTTAAAATAAAACGACTTTAATAATAAACCGTCACATAAGTTTGACATGCTCCTACACTGCAAACGGCATAAAAATCGGTTCAAAGAAACGTAAAAAATCGCGCACAAACATATACATAACATACAAATCAAACTGACAACCACCTTTTCAAAGTCGGTTAACAACATTCCCATCAACAACAGACCTCTCTAAACATTACAAAGCATAGACAAAACAAAAAACATATCTCCTGGCCGTTTAACAATAGCAATTATTGCATTCGATTCTCGATTATCGATAGTGAATCGATATTATATCGAGGAGCATCGATTGTTAGATTGTATCGGCACGATGACAGGTATCGAGTTATTGTTGCGTTTTGACTATTAGTTAATACTTCATTTAGTTATTACTCTTATTGTTGAAGAATGTATACTGGTTGTTTCCCGCGGTATGAGTTGCTTGGGGAATTATTACATGTTTGAGATTCTCATTTTCAGCCTTTATATCGTCCCACTGCTGGGCTGCGGCCTCTCACACGGAGAAGGATTGAGCATTAATCACCACGATTGCTCAATGCGGGTTGGTGATTTCAGACTCTACAGTCCTGGTTTCCTGACTGACAGGACTGATGTTTTGTACCTACTTTTACCTAAGAACTATGTGCCTGTAGCTGTGTAACACATAGAGGGTTTCGCACATATTAGTTTCAGTTGGTGGGTCTCGACGATCATTTGAAGCTAGAACAATAAATAACAGATAGTCTTAGCAAGGGGTACGGGATTGCTCCGGTAAATGGGTAGAGAAGGTCACATGGTCTGTCGCTCCATACAAAACACTGGTACCTACTTAGCGTGCAGTAATAAAAGCAGATTATTTCATAGTTTTCTTCGCACCAAAACTGCAACTGGACCATTGCAAATATTTGGTGCACAGATAGTCTAGAATCTGAGAAAGAACATGGGCTACTTTTAACCGACTTCCCAAAAAGCGGAGGTTCTCAATTCGACCGTATTTTTTTGTTTTTTGTATGTTTGTTACGCGATTACTCAGTCATTTATCAATCGATTTTGATTATTCATTTTTGTTTGATAGCGTATACTTCCGAGGTAGTCCCATTCTCATCAGGTCAGGATCTGATGCTGGGCACCTTGAGAAATCGAGGGCAACTTTCGAAAGTTGTAGGAATACATAGGGTAAAAACTTGACACTCTAGTGTTTGCCTATTCAACAGTGAATATTTAGACGTAGCTTGCATAAATAAAACTATGAGTTCAGTAAATCGGTTCATACCTACTTAATGATTTCTTAGAATCAAGTTTAGAATTATGGTATCTTTTATTTTGAATCAAATAGTTATTAAGTATAGCAAATACTTAATAGTTTTTATATTGATATTAATAGGTATCTTTGTAGCAATCCCGCTGTGCAAATACTGTGGGTGATTTAGGGTGTGAGCAACTATTGTCGTCGGTAAGAATATTTTGGGAGAACGCATATTTAGTCTTTTGAATTTGGTAAGCTTATGAGCTTAATAAAGGCATAATAAAGGATGTAAAATCAATAATTTGCCTAGCCTTTTCCCTCAGTCGCAATGTAAAATCAAGTGTACTATATCTTTTATAATTATTTAAGTAGTTACTTCATTCCTCTAAATTATGACTGTATCATGATATTTTAACGAAAACTAAGCTTATATAAAATCAAAAATAAAACTTATAAAGCGTCAAAATTGGTCGTCATCGGTGTAACTGGTGATGTTCTCAAATGGCTGACAAAATTGACATTAACTGTACCACAGTATGACATTATCTTGTATATTTTCTTTTATAAAACGTGTTAAAATAAGATAGAATTCATTCAAAATCACCTTCATACTTAACTTTCATTCAAACTCGGCAAAATAGATTAAAATAAAACCAAAATTTACATAAACTGAACTAGGATTAAAAGCGTAACATTTAGAGTATTCGCACACTGCAAACTTTTAGCCGACCGATAGTTTTTGGGCTTATAAAACAGTATGAAGATGAATTTTAATACGCACATTACAAAAATCAGGTATTTAGCCGGTATCAGACCGACTGAAAACTTTGATTGGATTCACAATTTTGTAATGTGCGTACTTTGAAAAAAAGATTAAAGTCATTTATTCAAAGTAGGCTGAAAATCAGTACTTTTAAGCTCAAATTTACAAAAACTGCCTCCAAAACGCGTGCCCTTCACCTCGTCCTATATGCTGTTGCTTGGAAGAAAAACTGGTGGAACAAACCAACAGTCGGCCGACTGTTTAGTCTCCAGTTTGGCGGTACATTTAGTCAACTGTTTAATATACAAAATAAACTAGTCGTTGTTAGTTTAGGCATGAATTAACGGCGCTAGGCGTTTGATCTGAAACCGCGAGTTAACTAATATACGCCTAAATCAATGAATTGGTACTGTATTGAATTTCTCTAACGTTTTGTACGTCCTTTGACTGTTTATGATGTAAATAAAAACGGGTTATTGCTGAAGTTTACTTTTGAGACTACACAGTTTACCTATTCTTTAATTTTATAAAAAAGTTTGCACATAATTGAAAATTTCAATTTCTTTTGGCTTGAAGTCGGCAAGCGATATTACGACTTCAAATATTGTTAATTGACTCTTTAACTGACCCAATTTTTGTCTTAAATTGTATTTTAAACAAACAACCAAACCAAAGAACGTATTAAATCATCCCTGTTTTAAAAGAAATTAACAAATAAAAACTCGTGTTAATGTCTTAAAACCTGCCAAATGCGAGTTAACTTGTGCACAAAGGGTTCCGTATTTACAAAATCACCGAAAAATTGTGTCTGCTATAGTGTCAACTGTCAATCTCATCAAAAATTGGTTTTATTGTCGTATAATTATTTACTTTTAAAATAAGTAAGTACAACATTCTCTAAAATTTCAACTGTCTAACTAAGTATCGTAATTCATAAGTAGAGTCTAGAGTCCCATTTTACTCTTACTCTACGGATCCCTACCAAACTCAATTACTTAGGATTTCGAAAAAAATGAAAAACACATCAAAAGAGATTACATCCAAAAGTCTTCTATCTACTCAAAAATTAAATAATCCTACAAAATTAAAACAGCCAGTTACAGAGACGTTTACCTTATATCCTTGTTTTTGTCGAAGATTTGTGAATCATACCGAGTATTACTGAGTCATAGATTTGAAACAAACTATGAAACACTGTTATTGATATTAATTTTGTGGTTAGAGTATTAATTAGACTAGGTTTATCAGCTCTTGACTAAAATTAGCGTTATTTTTCGTAAAAGTAAATACATTTAAATGTTTATACTGGCCCAAGTTCACCGACAATATGAACGTGAGTTTTCTTAAATAAACTGTTTATTACGAATTTTTCCGTTTAATTTCCAAAGGTATATCACCGACAGCAAAAACGTCATAAAAACAAAACAGACAACAAAACCGTTCCGTGTTGGTTTTAGGTGATCTTGGAGGACTTGGACCTAAAAGGCATAGGAAGTAGATAATCTTTATCTTCATACAGCTGAAGATTGTTCTTTGGTTAAACGCAATAATCTCACGAATTATGTTGTATTATTTTATACTCGTCCAGTATGAAATTTTTAAGGCATCTCATTTACAGAGAAAGTAATAAAATATAAAATTGATGATTAATAAAAATATTTTCAACAAAATGTATTACAAAGTAGATTGATTCATATTAAAAGCTCAGTTGAAATTCATCCCATTGACCTAAAAATAACACTCTTAATCTGCCATCGAAAATATTGTGAAGAAAAATCTTAAAGCCTCTGGGAGTTTAGATGTCAACCGAAAAGTTAATATAAGTTGGCAGAAACCAGAAACTGCTTTTCATTTTAATGGGAAAAATATAATTCGCCCACCATGGTAGCAAAACAGATTCCAACTGTGAAATAATTTTTAAAGTCAGTCTGGTACTTTTTAAATTTCTAACTACCAGTAACGACTGCCAGAGATCTTTAAATGACAGCCGGGACCTACAGTTTAACGTGCCATCGAAACACAGTCATTGGTGTCTAAGATATACTTAGAAAGTACATACAAACTTAGAAAAGTTGCATTGGTACTTGCCTGACCTGGGATCGAACCCGCGCCCTCGTACTTGAGGTTGGTCCTTTACCCACTAGGCCACCACGACTTTGAAAACTAAAATATATACTTCATAAAAATAATTATAGGCGATTACCATGTACATTGGAACTAATATTAAAAAAACTGAAGTTTGTTATTTGGTTAAACGCGCTATTCTCAGGAATTATGTACTTTTCCTTTATGAAAAATCTTTTGGTATCCCAATAATTGAGAATGATATATTATCAGCTATATTTATCAGCTCAACCGAATACTATTGATGAATTCATACAAAATGTTTTTCAACAAAATGTATTAAAAGTAGACTGATTCATATTAAAAGCTCAGTTGAAATTCATCCCATTCACCTAAAAATAACACTCTTAATCTGCCATCGAAAATATTGTGGGCGAAATCCTAAAACCTCTGGGAGTTTAGATGTCAACCGAAAAGTTAATATAAGTTGGCAGAAACGAGAAACTGCTTTTCATTTTAATGGGAAAAATATAATTCGCCCACCATGGTAGAAAAACAGATTACAACAGTGAAAGAATTTTTGAAATCTGTCTATTAGTTTTCAAATTTCTGACTACCAGTAACGAATCTTTAAATGACAGTCGGGACCTACAGTTTAACGTGCCATCCGAAACACGGTCTTTGATGTCGAAGATATACTTAGAAAGTGCATACAAAATTAGAAAAGTTGCATTGGTACTTGCCTAACCTGGAATCGAACCTACACTCATTCTTGGGAGGTTGGTTCTTTACCCACTAAGCCATCAGTTAGCACGTAAATGTCGGTCCTGCGCCTGTTCTCTCTCCGGTCGTGTCGGATTGCCGTCCAATCGCGCTAGGAGAGTGAAGGAATAGTGAGTGCACCTGTGTCTGCGCAAATGCTCGTGCACTATAATATGTCCTTACATGAGAACAGCCGCCGTAGCCGATAATCGGTTAGGAGGACATCATAAGTATCCAAGATATACTAAGAAAATACATACAGACTTAGAAAAGCTACATTGGCACTTACCTGACCTGGAGTCGACACACACTCATATTTGAGAGGTTGGTTCTTTACCAACTATCCCACTAGTATAATATGTCTAATCCTTGTATCTTTAATACTCAAATGTCATTGATATTAATGATACATAATCAATTATGCTAATATTTGAACAAGGCTAGATTATTTCCAAGTAAATACTAGGAAATTGCGGTCTAATGACCACAATTCGAATAGGTGACCTAGGAATGTCATATTTTATTAGACATCCGAATTAAATTATTGTTATACTGGATAGCCATCTGTCTAGCCTTTTTACAAAAATGTTGGGGTCTGTTTCCAGTCTATCAGATGCAGCTGAGTACCAGTGTGCCAGATGGGAAGCTATGAGTACCAATGTATTAAATGAAGCGACAGCCCATCTGACCTCCTCGACTAAATTGCTCAGGAAACCCAATAGGTTTGGACCCGCTTGGTAAGACCGTATGACAAACTTTCTGCTGCTTACTACCCGTAACGCCGAATACCAAAGATCATCTTCTGCCTTCTAAAGCACAGAAGTACTCGTAATGACCTGTGATCTATCGACCCATTTAACGGCTGTAACCTAGCATCATTGCTAGTCTACTCACCTTAAATTGTAGATTATAAAATTATAGTAACAAAAACAAAACATGAAAATAAATGAATAATTAATTACTTTTATACCTAAGTAGGTATATTTTTAAAGAAGTGAGATAGTGATCTCCGTAGCAACATAACATTTTAGCTCTTTCAACAAACAACAAAATATATTTAAAAGTAGGTACCTTTTACCTGTTAATACATTAATTACTTAGTTTTAAATACCTAAACATATACATATATATTTCATACAAAAATAAATGTTTTGACAACAAAATTAATCAGTCCGACATATTTTTCCGTGTATCATCCTTTTAAGTACATAATTTATATTAAGCGTAATATATTATCATCGGCCTTCAAAACAGCTTTAAGACGACCAAAATGTACGGACATATAACTTATCTTTCCCGCGATTTTACCCGCGTCCTGTAGAAACTACTGCCCGTATCGGGATAAAATATAGCCCATGTTACTCGGGAAGAGTGCAGCTTTCTAAGAACTTTTCAAATCGGTTCAGTAGTTATGGAGCCTTTGGGGTACAAACAAGCAGGAAAAATCCTCTGTATTATATAAGTATACTAGCCCGGTTTCACCCGCTTCCCGTGGCAACTACTTCACGTACCGGGATAAAATATAGCCCACGTTACTCGGGAAGAGTGTAGCTTTCAACAGTGAAAGATCTTTCAAATCGGTTCAGTAGTTTCAGAGCCAGAGTCCAACAAACAAACAAAAAATCTCTTTATAATATTTGTATAGAAGTTTAGATACATGTTGACACTCCCGTTAATGTTGTCGCATTAGTACCAAAAGATTAATTTCTCTAATATGTTAAATAGTATTTATATTAATGTTATTATGACATTTTGTTGATATTCCAGTGTCAAAGGTAGGCTCGTGTTTTAGAAATAAACTGGTTGGAATCTGTCGGCGTTTTAGGATTTTTTGTACAAATCTACCTTGTACTTATAAGTTTATTAATGTTTTGTCATTAAATAAATACTTGATTTTATGGTAAAGTTGAGTTAATATGTCTGTCAAATATAGCGGGTCTGTTATGGAATGCAAAATCTTCAAAGGTAAAAACATGTTACCATACCCCTTTTAGTAAGTGACCCGCTGTGGGTGCAGCGTGAGGGAGTGTCAGACTCTTACTGACTAAAACCCACCATGTTCCTTCTGCAACTCACAGTGTACCAGGGCCGCGGTAACTCGAACAATCCCGCGGTCCCAGCTGGCTTTGGCCCTAGTTTGACCCACTGGGGTGTGCTGACTCTCTTTGAGGAGTGCGTGGAACAACGCGTGCCGACGGGCCTGTAGTCTCTTAGAAGACGGAAAGATAATATAATCGCACCCGGAGACAAACTATTTTCTGCTGTTACTATTATATACATATAAATAAAAGTGGTATTGGGTTGCCCGGGTAACTGGGTTGAGCAGGTAAGATAGGGCAGTCGCTCCTTGTAAAGCGCTGGTACTCAACTACATCCGGGTTAGACTGGAAGCCGACCCCAACATAGTTGAGAAAGGGCTCGGAGGATGATGACTAAGTTAAACCAATGTTAAAGTACCATAGGACCCCGGTAACTCTTCCCAACAATTCCTGGCAGAGACACATAATAAGGCTGTTCTCAATTAAGGAGATCAGCCAGCTGCGCTGACATATTATAGTGGACAAGCATTTGCGCAGACACAGGTGCACTCACTATTCCTTTACTCTCATAACCCGATGGGACGGCAATCCGACACGATCGGAAAGAGATCAGGCGCAGGACCGACATTTACGTGCTCTCCGATGCACGGGTGAATAAATCACCAACTTCCAGACTACGGGCTGCTTTGTGAAGGTTTAAGAAAACCCATAAAGCGATTTCGGCCCGACCAGGAATCGAACCCGAGACCTCGAGGACAGCAGCCGCGCTTGCGACCACTAGACTAACGAGGTGGCAGAGACACATAGCCGTAATGCAGCAAAAGTGCATAATTATCGATCGTGGCGGACAGGTCGACAAAGCGATCCGATAGTCTAACTATGTGTAGTATTTTATACTCGCTGGTGGTGACAACTCGATGTATTGGGTAGATGCGTGTGAGAGGAGGGTGTGTGTGCATTGTTATACGGGAAAATGGAGTTGAAAATCCTTTTTTATGTATTTTGAAGTAATTCTTATCACGATTTCTACGATTTTGAACTGATAAAGCATACAGCAGCATCTTATTTTTGTGTATTATTTTTAACCAACGTAGCTGTGCTGAATCCTAAATGCTTTAAAAAAATAATTTAATGTCTACCGGAATAATATAAGAAATTATAATGCAACCCTGAATATTTCTAAAGTCCGAGATATGGGAAATTAATGTTCAGGTTTATGTAAAGGTAACCTTAAATTGTCAATTTGGAGGCAAGTATTATCACGAATCTCTCTCCCTCTCAAGAATAGTTTTAGCCCGTTGTGTGCCGGTGTGCAGATATACGCGAGACACGATTGATTTTCTATTGTTCTATAGTTAGCGGCATACTAGCTGTTAAAAAGATTAATTACATTTGTTTCAGTGGCATAGCAATTAAGCATTGCTATTCAGAGTGGCAATGCTACCAGTTTTTGGGCACACTCCCAAATGATGAGGAGATTTTTGACGCTTTCTTGTTTTAGTGTAATTACTTTTCTATCATATATATATATTTTTGTTAATAACTCTGTAAACAAGTAAAGTAGTTAATGACGGAGTTGCGTATACAATTAATCAAATACCTACTTACCATCAAAAATCGTACCGTACGCAACAACGTCAACGTCCCCAACCAGTTGTTACCAGTTAATCGGTCGGGGATCTATTAGCTTGAAATATTCACAACATTAGCATAACTTATGCCCTGTCTCCGCCGTTAGACATCTCTATCTTACTTAACTAAGAAAAACTGTCATTGAATATATACAGGTTTAAACATCTGTGGTATGCGAATTGTTTGTGGTATTCTGTGGTTGTTGTTAAGTTTTGACAGGTCATTTTAAGGGTATTTAGTCAAATAACCCTTGACTATTAAATCATCATCTGTCTAGTCTTTCCCTAACTGCTTTGGGGTCGGCTTGCAGTATAACCGAATGCAGCTGTGTACCAGTGTTTTACAAGGAGCGACTGCCTATCTGACCTCCTCAACCCAGTTACCCGGGCAACCCAATACCCTTTGGTAAGACTGGTGGTCAGACTATCTGGCTTCTGACTACCCGTAACGACTGCCAAATATGTTCAATGAAAGCCGGGACCTACAGTTTAACGTGCCATCCAAAACACAGTCATTGGTGCCTAGGCTATACTTAGAAAGTACATACAAACTTAGAAAAGTTGGATTGGTACTTGCCACCACGACTCTTTTACATCACGTCTATGTAAAGTTTGTATTTACCTGAAAGTAACGTTACACAAAATTAAATCGTGTTTTTATTTGTTTGTGGGAGAAAAATGCGTGTCCATTATTTTAGGGCTATCTAACAGACAGACCAATTACTTTTGCATGCTTATTGAATTGAATTGAAAAAGAACCCTCCATTAATTAATTAATTCGCTAAAACATCACAAAGCGCAATCAATTAGTCATGTAGACTACATGAAACGTGCGCAGGCGTCGTGTTACACTGTAAAACGAACAAACTGACGAATCTCGCAATTTTGTTGCACCACGCCCACTTCCGATGGATAACACTAGTATTTTTGTAGATTGAGGAATAGATTAAATTGGGCAATGTCGTTTAAAGATTGGAAAAAATAAAATTAACATAGGTTTCGTGTCGGAACGCTCGCACCATAAGGTGAGAAATTATATACCTACCCCTCATGTTATATACCACTTTTGTATTGGGTAATCCGGTAATGATAGTATATATGTGACATTAAAAAACTTATATTGTTTGAACGTGTTAATCTCAGGAACTACTGGAGTGACTTGAAAATATTTTAGTCATGCCAAATATTTGCATGACCTATTTACTTTCATATCGTTACCATGTTATAATGTACCTATATTCCGGAAACATTTTTATTCGGGTACGTAGGTTAATCCACCAGAGGCGGGTGAAACCACTGACTAAAGCTAGAATTTGTATAAATTAGGGCGTGATTGCTAAAAACTAACGATGGATTCAGGGTAATCCGGGCACCAGTCTTGCATTTACAATGACACTTTTCACTTCCCTCATCTAAAACTTCTAAACTCTATAACTAAACGCTGATGCCTCGAAATGGGTGCTTCCGGTGCCGAGGAAAGATGGCCGCCGCTCACTTCCGGTGCACGTCAAACTTCGCCAAAGCTCCGTTTGATGTTCCATCGTTGTTTTTCTTCTATTATTTTATTATTATGTTATAGATGTACCTGTTTTTAAATTTTAGAAGTAGAAAGTTTGAGTACCTATTTAATTAAAGAAATAAATAATTTAGTCTTAAATAAACCTATATTTCATATGCGAAAAAGAAATTTTCCCCGAAATAAAACCAGTATTTAAGTATTATCCGTAATATATATACATACGATCGATATAATAAACGATCTTTATATTTATGACTAGCTGACTCCGCGAACTTCGTATCGTTTAAACCTTCCCTGCACCTTTACAAACATTTTAAAACCAAAATAAGCTAAATCGGTCCAGTGAATGTCGAATTTTAGTGAGACTAACGAACAGCAATTCATTTTATATACAATGTGTCCGGGGATAAGTGACCGCCCGAAATTTTTGAATATTTGTACAAAATTAAGGATAATTTCATTTATATTTTTGAAAAAATCATTAAAAATCATAACAGGCTTTGCTCTTTTTTCAAATTTCAACTGACTGTATTTTTGCATTTGTTTGAAATAGCAGCAAACATTGTTGTGAGCTATTGTAGGAAATATCATGTAGTTTATTAATAAATTAAAAGAAAGTGATATTAAGGGGGCATTTATTGGACTTATTTTGAAAAAACTGAAAAAAAGGCGTTATTTTCTTTGAATTTTTATTTTCTTTTTTTTCTAATAAATGTTTTATTACATGTTTGTTATGTTTGATAATTTTAATTGATAAACTATGATGTCGGCTAGTCAATAAAGAAAAAGAATTTAAAAGATGTAAAACTTAGAAATATCTTAAAAACTGCAGCACGTCACAGTATTTACTAAAATCATTAAAAACCAAAGGCGGTAAGTCCCAAATATAAAGGAAATTATCCTTAATTTTGTACAAATATTCAAAAATTTCGGGCGGTCACTTATCCCAGGACACATTGTATAAGAAGATAAATATTTTTTGGCGACCTCGACGGTGCATCGGTCACCATGCCGGACTGCCGAACCTGAGGTCCCGGGTTCGATTCCCGACATTTGTGTGATGAGCATGCTTGTTGGCCGTGGTCTGGGTGTTATAATATGTATAAATGTTGTTTATCAGTTGTGTTAGCACTCAAAACACAAGTTAATTAATAACTTACCATGGGACTAACCGACCCAATGTGTGAAAAAGGCCCCCATTTTTTTCTCAAGCTAACCTTAGGCTCCGAAACTCCTGTACCGTTTTGAAAAATTCTTTCACGGTTGGAAGGCTACACTCTTCCCAAGTAACATGAGTTTTATCTAAGTTCAGGATGCGGGAAAATGGCTAGTTTCACAAAGAAAGCGGACCCGAGCAATGCAGTCTTATTTACGACTTTAAACACTATATTAATATAAGTACAAATCATAACCTCTTTATTTTCAAGTCGGTTAAAGATGTATGTAACTGTTAATACCAAAGCGTTTCTAATTTGTCTTAAAAAGAACCAGTACTAATTGTAGGTATTCTATTGAAGTTTTTAAATAGTATGGTTAGCAAAAGCGTGTCTGTCTATTAAAGTAATAAAACGATTCATTAGTTACCATAGATCTATGTGTTCATAATGTTATAGAATGGGCATTATGGTTTTAACGTTACAGATTAACGTGAAGAGGTAATAGTATACCTATACTCTTTTATGTAAAATATTCAATTTTTTTTAATTACCTAGGAACTTATTAAAACAAAAAACATTAATTGTGTTTAATACAGAATTACATTTTAAGCCCGTAATCGTAAACTCAATACATACTATTCAGATTCTTATTCGAATTAATTATTGATTTATTACTAAAAATACAATAAAAGTTACCTAATTTATAATTTACACTAGTACTAGGTAAGCACAATGTTGCCCTTTTCTATTCTGTATTCCGTATATTATCAAACCCCATTTAAACTGCAAAAATAAGATTATCTTTTCACTCTATCCACCACAGAAACACAACCATTTCAACGGACCCTCTATACTCAAAACTTCTAACTCTGTAGCTCAAAAATCTCCTCGTAGTTTCATATATCATCAAGTACGGTCAGACAATAAGTGTTCATTGGCATTAAAGGCATTCCGACGGCGTTCCTAAAACTGAGGGTAGGCACAAAAGGTTACTGCAGCGGAAATTACGTCATCCACACCTTGTTTTGTTGGCTGTACCATTTGAGAGGATGGTTTCATGTAAAAGGGTTAAAGTTTTTGATGCGTTTTGGATTATTTATTTTATTTCATTTATTTAAATATAAATGTAATTTAAATAAAATAATACCGTTAAGCCACAAAATAAGCACATTTTATGTGATAAGCATAACATGTTTTGCAATATTTCTAAAACTAGCTTCTGGTTTCAGCTTCGCACGTGGGAACTATTTCAAATACCTGAATAAAAGGTAGCCTATATCCTTGATAAATTTATGAGTTTGCTAAAACTAAACTAATTTTTCATTTTCTAATTAATAACAAAGAACAAACTTCAACTTTCAGTGCTCTCTGAACAGTTATTTACCTAAGTGGCGCAATATTTTCACCTTTTGGTGTCAATTTTAAATGCAATATACTTTTATTGTAACATTGTACAACAACATATACAATTGGCAGCCTCATAATATTTATAAAGTCAAATGCATTTTGAAAAAAAAACTTAATAAAAATTACCACATCTCGCATACCACCATCCGTTCAAGGTGTAACCGATCGAAACACGCAATCAGTCGTCTTATTCAAGCGCATAATGCCGTCCGTCTTAACACTTCTCCGCTTTTGTGTTACACCGACCCTTTGTACAGAACCCATTATCCAATAACTGAGGACATCCATTTAGATATTAATTTACGTGGAGAACAAAATCATTAGCAGAGATACCATAACGAAGTCTCCTAAGAAAATCATCATCATCATCGTCTCCCGAGCCTTTTCCCAACTATGTTGGAGTCGGCTTCCCAGTGAGTTTGACAACCAGTCTTACCAAACGGCTGCGGGATTGTTCGAAAGAGTTACCGCGGCCCTGGTACATAAAAGACCTACGACGGAACACGACGGTTTTAGTCAGTAAGAGTCTGACACTCCCTCACCGCTGCTAACCCACAGCGGGAGGGTCACTTGATGATTTTTCCATCGCTAAAAAGGTACTATTTCGAAAAATCTTCTAAGAAAGTCATCATCATCTCCCGAGCCTTTTCCCAACTATGTTGGGGTCGGCTTCCAGTCTAACAGGATGCAGCTGAGTACCAGTGCTTTACAAGGAGCGACTGACTATCTGACCTCCTCAACCCAGTTATCCGGGTGAAGTCTAAGAAAGTAGCGCCCCAAAGTGCGGGTGTTCGGGGACGAGGAACGTTACTAGCTCCGCTCTTACACGCCTTGAATGGAACCTGCCCACTATTTTCAAAATGAAATCACCAATCAATCAAGACCAATCTTTGAGACTGGTTTTGATTGGACAAGAACTCAAACGCCTCGTTAGTTCTAGTAACTGATCATGCATACCGTACGTTACTTGACCTACAAGAAGGCGGCTGACCTACCTTCCTTATGGCATCTCCACTATATTTCCTTTCTCTATGTTTATTTCTCATTCATTCGAGTAAAGAGAATTTTGTATAGAAGTTTTATCTCAAACAGCGGGAGAATTATGCCTGTGTGTGTAAATATCCATGCACATTGTCTTAGTGTGCGTCACCGACTCGGCCAATACGGAGCGCTCTTGAGCTTACACATACAAAGACATTGTGTTTCTACACTTACACACACAAGTTCGGATCACCCGCTTTCGTGAAAAACTGAGTTGAAGGTGGGAAAATTATTTGAAAGGAATTCATTGGAGAAAGAATGCAATTTTCTGTATTTTTATTGTTGATTTTCTCAGAAGTTACATACCTGTTCGCGTATCAAATCTTTTCACAGATAACTTGTCCCACGCATGTATCTATTCAAACGGACTTCCTAAAACGAGGAATTTATCAATTCGAATGTTTTTATTACTTACTTACTTTTAAAAACTTTTTACAAAATGTTATTATGTTTGAGAACAATTTTGTTGGAATCTCACCATAAAAAATTATTCAATTGTCACTCAATAGTTTGAGACATTAAACACTTATTTTACAATAAATCTATAGTATTATAACATTTTTAATAATAAATCTATACTAGTATAACAAAGATTAAACATTAACAGCCTTACAACAAAACTTAAACACGTGTTGAACACTTGTCTAAACAAAATGTGGCTGCAAAACGGACGTTATTTCAACGCTATCTGAATTTTTTAGACAATTGTTCAACTGACGTTAAAAGTTTTGTGGTAAGACGGTAACTACTTATTTCACAATAAACCTAAGTAGAATAATAAAAGGAAACATGTTTTGTTCGTTTGTCTCAGAAACTACTGAAACGATTTAAAAATTGTTTCACAGTTGGAAAGCTACACTCTTCCCGAGTAACATAGGCTATATTTTATACCAGTACGGGCAGTAGTTCCCACGGGACGCGGGTGAAACCGCCGGTAACAGCTAGTTTATAATATTGCCAAGGATTTCAAAGTCCAAATAGTCATACTGCTACAAGAAACCGATCAAAACAAAACGGCTCATAGATTTATGAGATGGTACAACACATTCGTACAGACATACCTGTTTGTCCGTGTGTATGCACATTACTCGGGAACTGGTCGCCGATATTTCATTATACATCATTTGGGGACTAGGTGTGGGTTTCAGGGTGTTGTTTTTCTGACGATCATATTTTAATTTTTATTTTGGGTTGTATGTACAAAACGTAAACCGACTTACAAAAAGAGATTCGCAGTTTGACTTGTACCTATGTTTTTCCACTATTATCTCATCTTTAGCTGAAATGATATTGTTATCAGCCTAGTACTTATTAGAATTATGCGAAAGTTTTGGGTATATTATTGAAATCGGATTTATTTTTTGCAAAAACTTTTCTAAATATGTAATTATATATGGGGTGCCCAGGAAATCAATTTTGTTAGTACATCAAGTTGATTAAGAAACATAAGGCTGATTTAGATAAGAAACTCCTATTTATGATTCATAGCTAAGGAAATTATGATAATTTATTATTATGTATATCAACTTGCCGTTTACCGCGGTTTCACCCACATCCCAAGAGAACTACTTACTACTTTAAGCACCCAGTTAAAAGCTTTTACTATATTTATAGTAATTTTGTAAATATAAGAGTAAACATATCTTGTTGTAAATAAATCTTCCATAGTTGTCTTATTAAGGATTACATATACACATTTTTATATAAAGTTATTTAATTTTTTATATAATGTATTACTAGTTATTAATACACACAAATGTATTACTGAAATATAAATATTTTTCTAGGATAAATATTGTTATAAATATTCAACTTGGTAAATAAAAATCATCCTATACCCCAGGTTGCCATAGAAACCCATTAATAACCATTGGGCGCGATCCATCACAAGTATCTCGGTTGACGGGGCTGACCCGGCGACAACCATAGCCGTCACATTCACCTAGCATTGTTTTATTATAATAACAATATTCCTTTTATGTATACTCGTAAATGGGAGATTTTTTAATTTCTCATATTGCAGGATAAAAGCTTCCTTAAAATCATCAAAACATTTTGTTTATTTGCTAATCTATGCCTATTTCATTTATAGGTAAAACTTCTCCCGAAATCTACACTCTATAATCTGCATATACCTACTTAAGTTTTATAACATATGGAGAATCATGAAAATTAATAATTCGAGTTAAAGTATGAAAATTATTTAATAATAAAACAAAGAATGAAAAAAGAATAATAATGAAAACAGAAATGGATGCAAGAACAAATAAAGAGGAAATTGTTCCCCGGAACAGTTTAAATTTACAACTAAAAACAACTAATTAATTTAATAATACTATAGATTTGATAAGAAAAACTCTATAATAATACCTACTAATAACCTGATTTCTAAAACACAAATAGCAAAATATAAAGTTGCATCAATGCAATATGTCTCATATTATTTAGGAGTATCTACTAGGTACTACTCGGACTAGTCACTATAACTGTAACAGTTCATTAAATTACAATATTTTCCAATTATTAAACAAAAGAACAAAAACAAAACAATTTCCAAAAATACCACAAGAATGAAAAATATAATAAAAATCTTCAAAAAGGCGTGAACAATGAATAATGAAATTAATGGGCTCGGTCCGGATATCGAACCCGGTCGACCAGTTCATCAAGGACAGTTTATTACAATTCTATGGTTTTACGGTACTAATGGTTAATTGTCTCGTTAACACGTTAACTGTATGGTTGTGGTTTCGGTATCGGTTTTAATTTTAAGCGTGTGATGTGTTTTGTGTAATTTGGTCACTATTGTTGTTTATTAATGTAACATTATTTTCACTCAAAAATATAACTTTATAATAAACCTTGAAGCTTCTAAGTCTTTCAAAACTATGCTGAAAATCGCATCAGAATCGATTCAGCCAATGTGATGTGAGATAATCGCACACAAACATACCTACCTACTTTTAAAAAGCTCATTATGTTGCTTGATTTTTCCAACAATGTTGGGTGGGCTTCCAGTCTAACCGGATGCAGCTTTTACCTACTAATATACCATGTATCCCGGTATCCCATGGTTAGACTGATTTGTCAGACTTTCTGACTTGTTCGTCATCTCGCCAATTTTGCTCGCGAGGGCAAGACGGGCAGCTGGTTTCTGACTACCCGTAACAACTGCCAATGATGTTGATGCGCAGGACATATTATAGTGCACGAGCATTTACGCAGACACAGGTGCACTCACTATTCCTTCACTCTCATAGCCCGATGGGACGACAACCAGACCATAGCGAGACCAACTATTAAATTTTAGATGTACGAAATGTGATCGTTAAACGCTCGTTTAAGTTAACGAGTGATTAACGATTTAGTGCACTTAATCAAAGTTAGTATTATTGTATTTGCGTGACCGTATCACGGTTAGCCCTTTGTACAGTCGCTTACAAGTTTTAGAAGATTTATATAATAGATATGTATATGACAGTTACGGGTAAGATAATTTATAATTTGACACAAAAATAAAGTTTTTCATGATGAAAATTGGTTTTTCTTTTGATTTTAAATTATTTTGTCCAAATAGTAAACATTTTCAGCTTAAGAAACATAAAGGTCTGGTACATAAAAGGCTACAAAAGGTACATGCCATTTTAAATAAAAACCTAAGCTCGCACTTTAAGCACTACGGAAGGGATCAACTGATGATGTTTCACGTTTTTTGAGAGAAATCATCAAGTGACCCTTCCCGCTGTGGGTGCAGCGTGATGGAGTGTCAGACTCTTACTGACCAAAACCCACCATGTTCCTTCTGGAGCCCACAGTGTACCAGGGCCGCGGTAACTCGCGCGAACAATCCCGAAGCCCATGATTTCCCACATCAAAAACATTCTTTAAACACTTTTGTGTTCACCTACCCACCCAATCAAGCATTGTCCTTATAAAACGTAATGTCCGTTTATCTGTGAAATATCTCGATATATCAACAATTAGTCGACCATTGTGATGACTATTGTACTCGTAACCGATTTAAATCGATTCGAAACGCCACTCGGATTAAACTCGTTAATCGACCAATGAGAAAAAGTGATAAGATTGTTCTGAAGTGTAAATTAATAATGGAATTATAATCGAATTATATATTTTTAATTTAGATGGCATTTGGTGCGGGAAAATCAAATATGAAATGGTTACTTTGGACAAATCTTATAGGGACCAGTGGGGACGAGTTGCCCGGGTAACTGGGTTGAGGAGGTCAGATAGGCAGTCGCTCTATTTTATCGTTTTATTGTACATATAGCTTTGTAAATATCCATGAAAATAAAGAAAAATATGAAATGGTTAAATATGAATTGTGTTGTGATCTTATCGTTCGCAGTTATATTATAACATAGGCATCTCATATGCTATTGTTTAACTCCGTTTTTTTCAGTCAGTTTACAGAATCTACTAAACCGATTTTGGAAAATCTTTCAGTGATAGATGCTGCTCTTACCGACTAAGCTATACTTTTTATCCGGGTGCGCGAAGTAGTTAACATGAGAACTACTTTTTCCCAGCCATTATGATATCAATGACTATAAAACTAACTGCGGTTACCGATTCACATTTTAACGTGAAAACTAATTTCCTCACGCATATTTGTTCGCGAACAAAAATTTGGATGCGTAAATTTTACTGCAAGAGTCCATTTACCCGATTGCGGGCAATGAGTCTCTGGACGTGTGCAGCAATATTGGCATAATGGGTACCTAATTATTTAGTCCTAATTTAGCTCGGGGCGGGTTTCAGATTCTCAAGTGACACGCCGTCAAGAAACATGAACGTTTGACAGCTTCAGATATTTATACTCGACGATTTTGTTGAACTGACACTACACGATTCATTGGAAAAATCAGGGCCTGATTTCGCCAAGGGAACTACTGCCTGTACCGGGATAAACCATCTAACTACTAAATTGTCCAAACATTTGTTTTGAATAAGTGAGCCCGTTCTTGAGTTATAAAATTACAACAAAAGTATCGTTATTTTTTGTATAAAAAGTGTGTTAGGTATATCTAATCACATTAAACTAAATACGTTCATATGCTGGTTCATTTCATATATATGTCGATTAACACAAAGAAAAAATAAAATACACAAAAAAATATGAACAAATTAAAATGACTAATTACATAATTAATTCGAATTAGAACAACATGACAGGTCAAGCCATCGAAATTGCGAACGAGCTCACCAAAAACTCTCTCGTTTCACAAACGCAAAATTGATCAGAATTCCCTGTAGAACTTTAATAAGCTTATAGAACCTTATGGTTTATTATGAGTTTTGACTTTGGTCAATTGAATTAAAAATCGTTTAGGCTTTCTGTGTGTCCTTTTACAAAGAAAAGCACGCAAGTCATGTTGTGTCGTGATCGTCACGTACGGCTTAAAACTGACAAACGCATCTCTCGCACTCGATTTTGGCACTAAAATGATGTAGAGGAAGACAGTCGAGCTATTTATTAATAAACCACCCAAAATAAACTTCCAAAACTACCAATATAACTTGATCTACAAACTAGTTAGTTCTTTTAAGAAATTGGAGGTCAATATTTATTGGTTATGTCATTATTATTAGGGTGCGTTTAAACGGGCTTCATTTTCGGGTCAGTCAAGTACCAATGCAACTTTTCTAAGTTTGTACGTACTTTCTAAGTATATCTTGGATACCAATGACTGTGTTTCGGAGCGCACATTAAACTGTAGGTCCCGGCTGCCATTGAACATCTTTGGCAGTCGTTACAGGTAGTCAGAAACCAGTAAGTCTGACAACCAGTCTTAGCTAGAGGTATTGGGTGGTGTCATTTGAAAATCTTTGGCAGTCGTTACAAGTAGTCAGAAGCCAGTAAGTCTGACAACCAGTCTAACCTAGAGGTATTGGGTGGCCCGGGTGACTGGGTTGAGGAGATCAGATAGGACAGTCGCTCCTTGTAAAGCACTGGTACTCAGCTGCATCCGGTTAGACTGGAAGTCGACCCCAACATAGTTGGGAAAAAGGCTCGGAGGATGATGATTAGTCTGGCTGGTATTGATTGCCATGTTGCCAGCCACAGTGTAGGCCACATATGGTGCCAAAATGTAGCCCGTCTAAACGCGACCTATTCAAATCTTTTAAAGCATCATAACAGTCAAAGATTATATTTCGAGTGGTATTAATCGATTTTAGTAGCAATTAGAGGGGTGAAATGAGTGGGTAACGAACAGAAATAGTCGGTTATGAGCACTAGTGGGTAATATTCGGTTTGGTTAATGATATTTATGGGGCTAGCCGCCATTTTGGGGCTGGTTATGGCTTTGTAACACGGGACTTGTGTTTTGAAGAAGTGGAACAGTCTTGGACTTCAAAGACAACAAAAAAGTAAAACCGACTCCCAAAAACACTGAAAAGCAAAAAAACTATTCTTAGGTGCATCGGCCTAGTCAGTCTATATATGTCCGTCCCTATGTAGTCATCGCTAAATGTTCAGAACTACGCAACGGACTTGGATGCGGTTTTCACCTACTTATAAAGGTTCTGGTATGTATCTGTCTATGTATGTATACCTATGTTCTAGTATAATGTATTTTTAAAATATGTTCTAATCTTGTTTTTCTGTTTATTGTATGGAATATTTGATTTTTCAGTACCTTTCGGGTACATACCTACAAATAACCAAAAATATTTCCTATTTATAATATTAGTAGATACTCGTAACTGTTGAATAGGATAACTGGTGAAATGGTTAAAAATAAAACAAATGCAACAACTTCTGACAGTCTAAAGGAAGTGCAACTTTTGTAATTTGATTCGGTGACATCAAAGACTCTATCTTGTCTATTCTCGGAGGCCATCTTCCCGCCATGTGTCAAAATGTGGCGCGAAAATATTGTAATTGGAACTCTATTCTCGGAATGTCTGCGGTAAAAGTTTCATCAAAGTGATCTATGAAACAAAAGTAAGCAAATGTCTTTAGACTAATAAAAATAGCATTCTAACTGTTTCCCGTAGTTTCACCCGCGTCCTGAAGGAACAACTTTCCCACATGGTTAAAAAGTCGTATGAATTTACATAAATAATAATAAATAATGTCGGGACACTTTTCACAGGTTTCAGGTTTTTCACGGTTGGCCCCATGGTAAGTTATTAATTAACTTGTGTTATGGGTGCTAACACAACTGATAAACTACATATAGCTATAAGCTACATATATACACATATTTATAAATACAGATTATAACACCCAGACCACGGCCAACAAGCATGCTCATCACACAAATGTCGACCGAACCGGGAATCGTACCCGGGACCTCAGGTTCGGCAATCCGGCATGGTGACTATTGCGCCGTCGAGGTCGTCATAAAGTCATGAACTTCCACTAAGCAATGAGAAGGTACAATTCCTACTGCTTTCCTCATAAAACAAGAAGTAAGTAATTCAAATTAAAAATACTAGGTAAAGACGAAAACAAAATGCAAATTATTTTTTAGTTATTTAATTTTATTTCCTTATAGATATTTACGACGGAAGAAGGAAAGATGAGCAGAGATATCATAATTCATAGGTCAACTACGAACGTTGGGCATGACCAAAACGCTCCGTTACGGGTGAACTAACGAGGCGAGGTTCCTTGACACATCTGTCAAAGATTGGCCTTGATTGATTGGTGCTGATTTGTTTTCAAAAATTGTGGGTTCCAAAGAAGGCGTATAAGGGCGGAGCTAGTAACGTTCCTCGTCCCCGAACACCCGCATTTTAGCGATGCTACTTTCTTAGGAAATTGTGCCGTTGTGACATCTCCACTCATTTTATTCTCCATGGCATTTATTCTTCTCACTTTTGGTTGGTACAAAGTGTTTGTATCAACCTCAGTTCTTCGTCGTGTTGGTTGCTGTAACCATCAATTTTAGATTGTTCAGCCAAAAGTTTTGAATCAGCTTGGATTTTGAATAACTGCATTGCAAACGTGATCGAGGCACCAACGCACCTTCCACTGAAAAATAACATATCATTTATCAGGACTCATCATTAGCACATAGCGTGGTTGGTTCTTTACCCACCGGCCTCGTGGGTAAAGAACCAACCTCTATGAGGGCGCGGGTTCGATTCCAGGTCAGGCAAGTACCAATGCAACTTTTCTAAGTGTGTATGTACTTTCTAAGTATATCTTGGATACCAATGGCTGAGAAAAGGTAAAGGAAAACATCTTGAGGAAATCTGGACTATATAGTCTGAAATCAGCAACCCGCATTGAGCAAGCGTGGTGATTAATGCTCAATCCTTCTCCGTGTGAGAGGAGGCCGCAGCCCAGCAGTGGGACGATAAAATGGCTGTAACAGTAACATCTTTAGCAAGAAGTTTTTTATATACTTTTGAGATTTAAACACCCTCGCTAGTTTTGCTATGGGCCCTCCACCTCGAAAGGTTCAGCCGTTTTACCGTTACCGTAAGCACGGATTTTTTGTTGCATTTTCCCTAATAGACAGTGATTCATAAAAACTTTATAATAAATAAGTTATCCGCATACCGTGGGAAATAATCACTGCACTTGGATAAAAACTAACCTACACCTTATTAAAAACGCTCATTCAAACCACAAAACAAACAAACTTTTCAACTAAGTATTTATTGTGAAAAACAAAGAAAAATATTCATAAAAATACCTATCTATACAATATTATAAAGCTGAAGAGTTTGTTTGTTTGTTTGAACGCGCTAATCTCAGGAACTACTCGTCCGATTTGAAAATTTCTTTCAGTGTTAGATAGCCCATTTATCGAGGAAGGCTATAGGCTACTTTTATCCCGGTATGGGAAGTAGTTCCCACGGGATGCGGGTGAAACCGCTGGCAGAAGCTAGTGATATATATAATATTTTGACCTCGAATAACTTTTGACGCACACATGGGTTCGATGGGTACTTTGATATTTTATTTGTAATGGTAAACCCAAGCTCTCTACCAAAATTTGGCTTATTTGACCACTACTTTTATGTCTAAATTGACCGGACTATGACGGCGTCTGACGTGGAATTGTAACGACTGCTACTGAGTAGCATTAACAGAAAGAGTGCACAAGAAAATAATACAAATAAGAGATCAGAAACATACAATAAAATTATGTGGCATAGCCTATAATACTCGCAGATAATGCAGCTTTCCAATGGTGAGAGAATTTTGAAATCGGTCCTTTAGTTTCTGAGTTTATCCATTACAAACAAACAATAATACATTTTTTCTTCTTTATTATATTAGTACCGATTACATAGTTAAACATAGGTCGGCCTTTTAGAGCTCTGCCTCACTAAGACGCCATGGCGACGTCGCCAGCGACGCAGGTCTGGCTACTTCTGGCATCCGAGTGTCGCCAAGTCGAGTAGCCACGGCGTCTCGACAGACAGTTCGTTTACGTCATTATTGACAACATCAATCAAATCTACTATATAAAAATAAGTCGGGTTTTCCTCCCTGACGCTATAACTCCAGAACGCACGAACCGATTTCCACGGTTTTGCATTCGTTGGAAAGGTCTCAGGCTCCGTGAGGTTTATAGCAAAGAAAATTCAAAACAAAAAATGTTTATTTTTAATCACCAAACAAAATGTAACATAAAACGAAGCTATCTGGTGGCGAAACGGAGTTCGCCAGGTTTGCTAGTAAGTACTATATTTCGAGCGAGCGTCCAAAATGGCGGCTGACTGGCGACCACACTGGCGACTGAGTGAGGGAGGTGCACTTTACCGCGTATATTATAGTCGCCACCGCGGCAACGTCGCCAAGCTGCCAGAGTAGCCAGAAGTCATGTAGGGAACTGTAGCTCGTGGCCACGCTTCCAATTTGGCGACGTTGCCATACCGTCGCCAAGTGAGTTAGGCACCATCAAAGACTATAAAACCACTTGACTGCGCATACAGTGCCCCGACGCTCGCCAAAAGTTAGTGATTTTGCGCGTACTATAAGGCTACGATCAGTACGATCCTTTAGTAGCGACCAAGTCTATGACCTGCAAACACGCTAAATTATTGAGGATTTTATTTAGTAAAAAATAAAAAAAAATGCCTACATGCGCGATGAAATGGTGCGGGAAACAATCCAGGACATCTAGTTACAAAAAGAATGGCATCGGCAAGTATCAATACCAAAATTAGGCTTTGATTTAATTATATTACGAAATACCACAGGGGTCTATTTAAATTGGTGGTTGGTGAACCGCGCTCACGCTCGTTGATGTCTTTGGAAAAGTCCTTTCTTTCATTAAGAAATTCTAATACGTCCATCTCTTTCTTGCCCTTTGTATTCCTATCGATGAAATTCGGGCTGTTACCTTTAAGGATGAAGTGGATATCGATAATAGTAAAATATTAATTTAAAAATATGTTTTATTTTGGCTAATGAGTTAATTAACTGACTATAGCGTCGTTAGAGGCAGCTGTTCTTAGTGCCTCCACAAATTACTTTTAATGTAATTTAAAATATTTTTTTTTTGTTTATATGATGTGACCTCATACGGTAACATCATAAAAATTACAATAATGCCGACGTTTATTTAGTTCAGCGATTCCAACAATGTTTTTGCCTATCTTAGTAAGTTTTATAAAACTCATAATTTTGGAATAGTTACATCGTGTATCTATTTAAAATATATCAAGAAATATGTAGACGATCGATTATCGTTTTTTACCAAAAACAATCAGGGCCCTAAAACAATAATTCGAAAAACTTATACTAAATTAACACATTTTAAGAATCAAACATTTTCTTGTAAGGAGTTCTTTTTTGTAATAGACTGATTTTTATTAAATATTCTTATACGATTTTTATTGAGTTTTATTACTACGATGAAATACATTTTATCGATATTTTTTAATTGAAAGAGAGCAATCCCTTGCTGAGCGTTCTCATGCAACTCGACCTTGAACTGACCAATAGTAGCCGCGGATTATGCCGCGTCCCCCCGCCCGCAGTGGTGAGTCGTGTTCTTAGAAGAAATTGGCGAGTGCGCTCTCTAGTGGTTATTTACTTTATGGGCACCATACCTTTAAATACTAACTACTTGGATACGTAGCCGGCGACGTCGCCATTCGCGTCCTAATGAGGCATAGCTCTTAAAGTCGTATTAAAAACAAAAGAAATCACTCACCTTCCACATTAAAAGTACAAAACACCACTAAAAGGAAAACTGCCAAGTTGAAATACTTCATTTTTAAATATTAACACACGTCCGTTCTGAGCTAAAGACTGGAATTAAAGAAGTCAACAAGCTTATTTTAATCGTCGCTAATTTTATAAAATTGTATAAAATTACCTACATACCTCTATCTATAAGGAAATACATAGATAATATATTATGAACTATGCGTTTGATAAACTAAGATCACTCACACACATCCTTAGAACCAGTTCTATTAAGTGCTACCTCACACTGCTGACTATCGGCCGATAGTTGGCTGACAGTTTTCATCATCATCAGCAGCCTTATTATAGTCCCACTGCTGGGGTGCGGCCTCCTCTCACACGGAGAAGGATTGAGCGTTAATCACCACGCTTGCTCAATGCGGGTTGCTGATTTTAGACTTTATAGTCCAGGTTTCCTCGGGATGTTTTCCTTCACCTTTAATGAGCTATTGGTGTCCAAGATATACTTGGAAAGTACATACAAACTTAGAAAGTTGCATTGGTACTTGCCTGGCCTGGAATAACACACATACTACTCATACTTGAGAGGTTGGTTTTAAACTCTTTAGTAAGTTTGACTGGTCAAATACCTGATCGTTACAATATGTGCACTACCAATCATCTCCATGGTGACTAATTTATCCGATCAAACTCTCGGCCGACTAAAAGTTGGCAGTGTGTGGCAGCTCTTAGATATAATGTCATTTACTTTAATAACGAGCGGTTTTTCCCCGTAGAATGTCCTTGTGAGTTTTGGAAAATTTTGACACGACACGTGCAGTTTGGGCCAAACAACTTTGCAATTCCTAAAGTTAGCTATTTTGTGAAGTGGTCAAGTCAAAGCCGCTCCAATCGACCGACCATAAGGTTAAGGTTGCCCCGGTCGGACCGTGGATGGGTGACCATCTTGTCACGACGAGTTCCTCCTTGTTTCAGAAGGCACGATAAACTGTAGGTCCCGGCTGTCATTTGAACATCTTTGGCAGTAGTTATGGGTATTAAGAAGCCAGAAAGAGTGACAACCAGCCTTACCAAGGGATACTGGGTTATCCGGGTAACTGGGTTGAGGAGTTCAGATGAACAGTCGCTCCTTGTGGCACATTGGTACTCAGCTGGATCCCGTAAGACTGGAAGCCGACCCCAACATACTTGGGAAAAGTCTAGACAGATGGTGAATAAAAGTGCTTATAATAAAGATAACATTACAAAGTTAACAATTTTGAATTATTTTTTCAACCGGTTACGCTTATTTTCAATATAGAGACTTTAAACCATTGAATATAAAAACTGGATGATTATGATGATGTCCTCCTAGCCGATTATCGGCTACGGCGGCTGTTCTCATGTAAGGAGATTAGCCAACTGTAGCCAACTGCGCAGGACATATTATAGTGCACGAGCATTTGCGCAGACACAGGTGCACTCACTATTCCTTCACTCTCATAGTCCGATGGGATATAAAACTGTATATTTATGCTTTAAACGTCCACAAATGATTTCAATTACACTGGTCTACAAATGATCATATTTATTTATCTCTCTCACTTAAAGGTGTACACGTACACACCATTAATTTGGAAATGTATAATCATACATTTTATTAGATTAGATCACATTACATTGCATCACATTATGAGGATATAAGGATGGACTTACTACAAAAAGTTAAGCGGACATTTTGAAAACCATAAAATTATATATTTAATTTGTCATCTGAGTTACCTACTGGTCATATTCACAAGGATGTATTAAGAATTGGAAATACCTTATTATTTTCCTCGTTTGCAGGTATTTTAGGCAAACAAAAGTAAAATATTTTGCTATGCGTTTATTAAATCCAATTAATGATCAATTATTTAATAGGTAAATATATAGTTATAATGAATAAGCTTTTACTTGCGATTTTATCCGCGTATGTAACTAATTCATGCACTCAGATAATAATTACTTACAGATCTATTATCAGCTACTTAATCGGTTATTTCGTTAAAACATCATCATCTACCTAGCCTTTTCCCAATTATGTAGGGGCCGGCTTCCAGTCTAACCGGAGGCAGCTGAGTACCAGTGCTTTACAAGGAGCGATTGCCTATCTGACCTCCTCAACCCAGTTACCCGTGGGTACTTCAACCTAATACCCCTTGACCCGGGCAACCCAATACTTCTTGGTAAGACTGGTTGTCAGACTTACTGGCTTCTGACTACCCGTAACGATTGCCAAAGATCATAATATAGGATTGGTCATAGCAACTTATATGTTGCTTAGTCGAAATAAAACACAACTTTTAATTTTTAATTTAATGTATGTTTCCCTCTTCATTTCGCAGAAAACGATGCCTGTTCAATAAAAGGCTAGTCATAATAATGATCTCGTTCGCAAGCATATTGGCACTCCTGTATTTTGCGAACTGGTTATCATTTCCGTAACAACCTCCGAAGAGAAAGTATTCACATCTTCCAGACGTTACATTAAAGAAAACCTGAAAAATATAGATATAAAAATCAGAGAGCACGTAAATATCGGTCCTGCGCCTGATCTCTCTCCGGTCGTGTCGGATTGCCGTCCCATCGGGTTATGAGAGTGAAGGAATAGTGAATGCACCTGTGTCTGCGCAAATGCTTGTGGACTATAATATGTCCTGCGCAGCTGGCTGAGCTCCGAACAGTCGAAGAAGCCGATAATCGGCTAGGAGGATATCATCATCATATACTGTTACAGCCTTTTATCGTCCCACTGCTGGGCACAGGCCTCCTCATATAAAGTAAGTAAGTATACCCCAGTTAGTTAGTAGGTAATTTTTATTGGAAATCATCAAATGACTCCTCCCACTGTGCGTTTGCAGTGTGAGGGAGTGTCAGAATCTTACTGACTAAAACCCATCATGTTACCATGTACCAGGGCCGCGGTAACTCTTTCGAACGATCCTGCAGCCCCGTCAGGCCATAGCCCTGGTCATGCTTGGCAAACCCTTTTGATGATAGTAAAATATTCCAGTCATTATTAAAAGTTTTTAAACTCCCATAAAGTCCTTATTCAAGATTCTCTTACAAAAGAGTATGCTATGTATGAAATCATTTTTGTTTGTTTATACCCTAAATGCAACAAAACTACTGAACTGATTTGAAAAACTCTTTCACTGTTAAAATACACTCTTCCCGAATAACAAGAGCTATATTTTATCCTCGTACGGGGAATAGTTCCCTCGGGACATGGGTGAAATAACGAGAAAAACGGCTACCACATACCTATGATATATTGCAAGGCAAGGTCCTGCTTGCTTGGGAAGTAAGCATCTCGATTCTGAAAATAAAACATTAATTTAATCTATTACTAATATTAAAAGCTGAAGAAGTTTGTTTGTTTGTTTGAACGCGCTAATCTCAGGAACTACTGATCCGATTTGAACTTTCAGTGTTAGATAGCCCATTTATCGAGGAAGGCTATAGGCTACTTTTTATCCCGGTACGGGAAGTAGTTCCACGGGATGCGGGTGAAACCGCTGGCAGAAGCTAGTTTTATATAATACTAGCGACTCGCCCCGGCTTCGCACGGTATAACAGTATTTCCTCACTATTTAATGTATGCTATTATACATAAAACCTTCCTCTTCAATCACTCTGTCTATTTAAAAAACGCATGGAAATCGTTTGCGTAGTTCTGAAGATTTAAGAGTACAAAGGGACATAGGGACAGAAAAAGCGACTTTGTTTTATACTGTGTAATGATTTGGACTAGTAAAGTCAAGAAGTCGTGGGCCTAATGGGTAAAGAACCAACCTCTCTATTATAGGTGTGTTCGATTCCAGGTCAGGCAAGTACCAATGCAACTCTTCTAAGTTTGTCTGTACTTTCTAAGTATATCTTAGACACCAATGACTGTGTTCCGAAGAGCACGTTTAACTGTAGGTCCCGGCTGTCATTTAACATCCTTGTCAGTTGTTACGGGTAGGTAGTCAGAAACCAGTAACTCTGACATGTCTTACCAAGGGTTTCTGGGTTGCCCTAGTAACTGGGTTGAAGAGGTCAGATGGGCAGTCGCTCCTTGTAAAACACTGGTACTCAGCTGCATCCGATTAGACTGGAAGCTGACCCCAACAAAACTAAGAAAAGGCTCGGGAAATGATGATGATCATGCAAATTATGATGGCTTAGTTTGATAACATAAAGGATGAAAACCCGCAGTTTAAAAGTAAAAACTACATACCGATGTATATAATTCTGGCTTCACAGGAAATAGCCAGAGTCACAATTAAAAGGAAATAAATTAACTTCATGTTTGTACTAAGTAGGTATTATTGTTGTCGTCAACGTCGAATTACTGTGGGCTTAAACTGTAGATTACAATTTTATATACTTAATCAAAATTATTTAATGTTATGTACTTATTTAGCAATAATAACTGTTTTTGAGAGAGAGTAGTAACTGTTTTTCAGAGCTGTATTTAGATGTCTTCATATATTTATTACAGGTACCAAGAAAGGAACAAAAATAATGTTTCTGCTGTGCAAAAGTCTAGAATTCGATTCCCGCTCGCTTTATGGGTTGCAAAGGTAATTCTGCCGAAACGTTGACGGGACTGCAGGGTACCTACAGCACGGGGCTCAATTCTGCTAATTTTATAATGTGTCACTTGGATATCAATTGAATCTCACTAGCAGTTTTATGTTTTGACCATAGCAGGAATTCTGCTGCTTATATAAGACCAATCGTTTTCCAATGACATTCTATAGGTCTGCTATGAGTCTATAGCAGTGGTTCTTAACCGGTGGTCCGCGGACCACTGGTGGTCCCTGGAGGCATTCCAAGTGGTCCGCGAAGCTTAGCTTCGCGACGTTGCTATACAATAGTAAAATTTAATAATTGGAATAATTCTAATAGTTAAAATTTCGCGCTCGCTTCGCTCGCGTATTCAGAAACTGTATGCCCTAATTTTTGCATTTGTCAACAAACAAAAGTTCAGTACGTTTCGGCTACATTTTACGTAGTATTTGGTTTAAGTCCGAAAAATTTCGCGCTCGCTTCGCTCGCGCATTTGGAAACTACATACACAGGTACATTTTTCTTTATTTGCATTTGGTTACCTACACAACTGCCGACATGCGTTTAGCTTTGAGTAGAACTGACCCAAAATGCAGCTTTTTATATTAATAATAAAGAAATGAGTGCTAATTTAGGTAAACCGATGAGGTGGTCCCCGGCAAGACAAAATTAGTTAAAGTGGTCCCTCATGTCAAAAATGTTAAGAACCACTGGTCTATAGGGTAGTCTACTCAACAATCGTATTGCAATCGTAAATCAATTGCAGACAATATGATTCACTATTGAATTTAAAACCAAACATTGTGAAATGCCACATAAGGACACATAAGCTTCAATCGTAATTGAGTCGTGATTGAATCTCAGTTTGATATCAATCGTATGTCAAATTAGCAGACTTGAGCCCCAGTAGGTTTAATATTTAATGAAGTAACTACCTAGTTCGGCCCTGTAAATCTATCTCTGAAGACAATAGTAATCAGTAACTTTTCAGTTATATTTATGCTCCCTAATCCCTACTAATATTATAAATGCGAAAGTAACTCTGTCTGTCTGTCTATCTGTTACGCTTTCACGCCTTAACCGCTGAACTGATTTTAATAAAATTGGTACAGAGATAGAGTTGACCTTGAGAAAGAACATAGGATAGTTTTGATCCCGGACTTTTGATGAATTCTCTTGGAAACGGGATATAACCGAACTCTACGCAGGCGGAGCCTCGGGCGGAAACTAATTAACTATAAAACTACGGCGGCATAAAATTACTAGCTGTGTCCCGCGAGGTACCTACTTTACACGTCCTGATAAAATAATAGAAAGTGGCACCTGTAACCAGGGTTAAACCCAATTTTTAGGGTTCCGTACCTAAAGGGTAAAATAGGCCCTGTTACTAAGACTTCGCTGTCCATCCGTCGTTCTTCTGCCAAAAACTACATCTCATGAACCGCCACAGCGATACTGAATACAGAAATTCTACAGATTTTGGCATCGGACGGATTTTTTACTATTTTACTTGAATCATCAATATTCATATTATAAAGAGGTATTTGACAGTTTGTATGTAGAGGATAATCTTTGGAACCGCTGGTCAAATTTCCAAAATTATTTCACTGGTAGATAGCTACTGGGTATATTCCTGAACGTCATAGGCTATATTTTATCCCGGTACGGGCAGTAGCTCCACGGGACGTGGGTGAAACCGCGGTAAAACGGCTAGTGTTAAAATAAAACACAAGTTTCAAAATGCAATATTTAATAATTCATCTCATATATGATAGAGAATAGATCAGTGCAAATGAAATTTTGTGGTCAATCTAGCAAGCCCTTTTGCACTCTTTCCTGGTTCTGAAACGGTTCTCATTTCCCCCACCCTCCGTAGAGAAATCTTTCGCATTTATCAGTATTCCTGTTGTAAGCATACCTGAGAATATATTAAAAAAATATTAATGTAATTAACCTCGTATCTTAGCATCAAATACCTTATATTTATCAGCTGCCTCGTTGGTCTAGCTGTCGCAAATGCGGCTGCTGAGCACGAGGTCTCAGGTTCGATTCCCGAGTGGGGCTGAAACCGCTTTGTGGGTTTTAGAAACTTACACAAAGCAGTCCGGAGCCTGAAAGTTGTTGATTGATACACCCGTGCATCGGAGAGCACGTAAATGTCTTTCCTGCGCCTGATCTCCTCCGGTGGTGCCGGATTGCCGGCCCATCGCGCTATGAGAGTGAGGGAATAGTGAGTGCACCTGTGTCCAAGCAAATGCTTGTGCACTATAATATGTCCTGCGCAGTTGGCTAATCTCTTGGCTAATCTCATGTGAATGGCACTTATCGTATCGAAATTTCCCAAAATTCGCAATGATTTCTAAGGGGAAAATACACTCTCGTTAGATAGATGATATACAAATGAAGAAATAATGAGATAAGAAATTACAATAGTGGTAGAAGAAAAAATGATTGTTGGGAATTTCCAAGGGATCGGAAAAATATTTACGTGCTTATAAATATTAACAATATACGTACATTTGTATAAGGTCGACGCAATGTCCTTGGTCCATTGTTAGGAGACATCTTGCTTCTAAAAATAATAAAGTTAATAATTTGTACATATTACAAAATCGAACGAATAAAAAAAATGGTTACAGCTTAGTACACGTAAAATATTTTAAAATGTCCTCTTTACTAAATGAGTACCCTATATATAGAAGGAAACATGTACATTTATATACAATTTATATTATTATATAATTACAGTATATCTTGGACACCAATGACTGTGTTTCGGAAGGCACGTTAAACTGTAGGTCCCGGCTGTCATTGAAAATCCTTGGTAGTCGTTACGGGTAGTCAGAAGCCAGTAAGTCTGACACCAGTCTAAGTCCAGGGGTATGAGGTTGCCTGGGTAACTTGGTTGAGGAGTCGCTCCTTGTAAAGCACTGGTACTCAGCTGAATCCGGTTAGACTGGAAGCCGACCCCAACATAGTTGGGAAAAGGCTCGGGAGATGATGATGATGAGAAGGAAACATATACATACCCATATTCATTCCCATAGCACCAAAAAGGAAATAGCCAGAATCACAATAAAAGGAAATAATTTAACTTCATGTTTTCTAAGTATATTGTGTTCGTCAACGTCGTATGGGTACTTGTCGGCTTAAACTGTGAATTACAATTTTATACGCTTAATGAAAATGTAATGTATTTAGCAATAATAATTGTTTTTAACAGAGCTGTATTTAGATTTCTACATTTATTTATAACGACTCGGATTCGATTCCCGGGCCGAAATCGTTTTGTGGGTTTCTCTCCAGTGGTGTCGGTTTGCCGTCCCATCGGACTATGGGAGTGAAGGAAAAGTGAGTGCACCTGTGTCTGCGCTAATGCTTGTGTACTACAATGTCGTGCACATAAGGCTGATTGCCTTTGACGATCGGTAAGGAGGACATTATCACTATCATAGATTACAGATTTTGCAGTACGTAAGACTAAGAGCTTAAGAAGCCAAGCACTAGATCACTAATTATAACAATTGTTTTGTAATAGACTGTATGTACTCTGACTTTTAAAAGAGTGTCTATGGCGTTTCTTGCCGGCTCTTCTCCATGGGGCCAACTTTTGGAACCGTGCAATTAGTGTGACGTTTCATAGGTGCCTGCAAAGGCCTGTGTGAAAAAGATTTTGATTTTGAATCCTTACATTCCTTGCTTATATTACGGATACCTAGGTAGATCACGATCAGTAAAATGAAAGTACACGGATAGTCCAGAGCAAATTTTACTACTTTCAATTTTTGCCCGATTGCGGAAAATAGTTTTGCCGTGTAACATCGCGGAATAGTCAGTTGGTTTAATATTTAAAAAGTATCTACCAAGTTCGGTCCTGTAACTCTATCTGGGAGGCCAATAGTAATCAGTAAGTTTTCGCTTCTATTACTAATAGGTAATCGTCATATTTATGTTCCCTAATTAACTAAATACGACTGTATATATTCACTAGCCTTTTCCCGCAGATTTACCCTCGTTCAAGAGGCACCTACTTCACACATCCTGGTTAAGTAATACAAAGTGGCACAGGGAACTAAGATTTAACTAGGGTATCACTAACATAATATGCTAAAATACTCCACTTTTAGGGCTCCGTACCTAAAGGGTAAAACTGGACCCTGTTACTAAGACTTCGCTGTCCCTCCGTCGTTCTTCTGTCGTCATTATTTTTAGCATCAGATGTTCTTATTCCTTTATTATTTTACCTAAATCACGTGAAAATAAAACACAAGTTTCAAGACAACATTTTTAATAATTCATCTCATACAGGGTGTGTCGTTCACAATCACATTAAATGAAATGTGTTAATATACTGGTTATTATAATATAAATATGTCAAAAAAATAGAATAAAAATGTGCGAAAATTAGAACACCATATAAAAATCAGTCATTACAAACAACTGAAATTCTCCCTTGAAAACTGACAGCTGTCAACTGATCAAAACATTCGATACTCCTAACTTTATCTCTGCTTTACACATGATGTTGTAAAATTATAATAACGAAAATTACTCCTGTGGTTAAACCACCGAATGGATTAGGCTATTTTTTACAATTCGCCATAGAATATCATAAAGTATATGCTATAGGATTTAATGTGATTGTGAACGACACACCCGTTGTATGAGGGAGAATAGATCTGTGCAAATAAGACATTTTTTATTTGCATGCCTCTTCACATTCTTCTAAGGTGTAGAAAAGGTTGTCATTTCCCCACAACCTCCGTAGATAATTTTATCGCATTTTTCAGTTTTCGAGTTAAAGGCATACCTGAAAATATATTTTAAAAAATATTAATGTAGCTCTCTTCGTGCTGGGGATCGATGACTTTGAAATAAAATCCCGTTTTAAACACTTATTACAACTTTTATTTCAACAACTTTGGCTCGTTCGTTACACTCAGTACCGCGTGGTTGCCTCTAACACCGTTCATTCAGTCCCTCTCTCACTCCTTCGCTCACTCGCTCACGCCTCCCTCATATTCTGTCACGTTCCATTCCACTCGACATTCATTCCCACATTCGGCCGTCCTGCACTCATGTCTGTCCTCAGACATACACCAAATCTTATGTACTAACTAGACTAAAACATCATAATAACCACTACATAATTGAGTTAAATAAAATAAACTGGAACCATACTCTACAACAACCTAATACACATAACTACTTCCTACAAGACAATCTTGTTTCTGAATTTAAAACATACAACTCTACATTGGCAAAACATTTAAATGTTACTTCGAACTTAATACAATTTATAGGTTTAGAAAACAAAATGTTTAGTTTTACATAGAAAAATAACATAGTAAATACTCTGGTACAGATAGCCCTACGCCATGGCACTGTGATAATGAACGAAAGTTAACCCTCCTGAAATAAGAACTGCAATAATAACCTGCGGAGTAAGGTGACTGCTACTCCTCCAGCATCTCGGCGTCACCGTGTTGAGGCCATCTCTTCATTTGGTCAGCTGAACTGGATGAACGCTGGGGACCCTCTACAGAACTATCCAGTTTCTCTACGTCATAGCGATCCTTACGCTTGCATTTCACCACTCTATAAGGGCCTAGGTATTTAGGTTTCAGCTTCAACCCTGGACCGAACTGTGTTCTTTTAATCGCCACTAAATCACCTTCCTTATACTTTGAACTTTCCTTCCTCTTTCTATCATATTGTTTTTTATTTTCCTCTTGTATCTTTAGAATCTGTTCTTTGGCTTGCTGCCTTATCTTCTCTCTATTTTCATCATATTGTAGTGTATTTTCTTCCTGTAATAGTTGTAGAATTTCCAAATCTTCCTTACCCTTCATTTTACTCCCATCAGTAGTTCAAATGGTGTTGTGTTTATGCTTCTCTGGAAAGTAGAGTTGAGTGCCCTCTGCACTTTGCTTACATGCTTGTACCATACTGCAGGATTCTCCAAACATAGTTTTGTTAAAACTGGAATAAGTATTCGATGTACTCTCTCCACTTGGCCATTACCACGTGGCACACCAGTAGTAATCTTTACATGAGATATCTTTTCTTCTTCACAATAACTCTTAAACTCATTACTTGTAAATGCCGTTCCCGGTCTGTTATGAACCGGGGGTTCCCAAATATTTGCTGATGAATCTGAATTTTCCTTAATGTCTCTGATGATGAAGTAGTTTTCGTGGGAAACAGCCATACGAACTTCGTAAACCCATCTATCACCGTGAGTATGTAGTTGTATTGCTTTCTTGTCTCTGTAAGTGGACCAATATGGTCTAAATGCAGGGTATCAAATGGAACACCTTCTTTCTCTATCGGATTCAAGAATCCTTCCTGTTTTCCTTCCTTCCTTGTTGCTAGTAGGCAAGGAATGCAACTCAATAAAAAATCCTGCATCTTCTTGTCCACATCTCTAATGTAATATTCCTTATTCAGTAACTCTTTCATCTTAGACTTTCCAAAGTGACCTTTGCTGTGTACTCTGTTAATAATTTCTTTCTCCAAACTTCTTGGCACTACAAACAGCTTCTGCTCAGTCTTATACAACACACCATTTTCTAACCAATAATCGTCGTATGGACTTCCTCCTCTCAAAATTTCCTTTATGGCTTTTATGCCATCATCTTGATCTTGTGCTTGGCGTAAACTCTCCTGCAGAGTAGTAACCACTGCCACTGTTGGTATGCGGCTCAAAGCATCTGCATGCTGCATCCTGGAGCCCGCTCTGTGCTCCACTTCGAAATCATATTCACTGAGCATGAGGACCCACCTGGCTACCTTGGCTGACAAGTCTTTCTTCTTAAGTGTTAATTCAAAAGCCTTACAGTCTGTGACTATTTTAAATGGAATACCATAAAGGTAGTGCCTGAACTTCCTGATACCTTCTATGATGGCTAGTGCTTCCAATTCGTAGCTTGAGTACCGGCTCTGAATGTCAGTTGTCTTCTTACTCATGTAATGTACTGGGTGTAAGCCTGACCCTGGATGGTGTTGCATGAGTATTGCAGCCAATGCTACACCTGAGGCATCGGTGTGCAATTCAGTCTTCAACTTCGGATTGAAAATCTTCAGAACAGGTCCGCTAGCTAATTTATTCTTCAGTGTCTCAAAAGCTTTTCTTTCCTTATCCTCAAATATGAACTCTGTATTCTTCTTTAATAAATCAGTCAATGGCTTCGCCACAGAAGCATAATTTTCAATGTACTTCCTGAAATAGCTTGTCAATCCAACAAAACTGTGCAAGTGCTTGAGGGTTCTTGGCTCAGGGTACCTTATGACTGCATCCACCTTATCTGTACTCGGCCGTACTTCTCCATCCTTCACCCTGTGGCCCAAGTACTCAACTTCACGCTGCAGTAGGTTCGCCTTTTTCAATTAATCTCCAAGCCATAATGTGCTGCGACTTCTAGCACTTGCTTCAACCTCGATACAGCCTGAACTTCATCCAAGGCTGGAATTATAATGTCATCGATAAATATGATTAACACTCCTTGGGAAATCAAATTTCTAAAGATTATACTCACAAATCTCATAAAAGTCTTGGGACAGGTGGACAAACCAAACGGGCACGGAGAAATTCAAACTGCCCGTGGTGAGTGACAAATGATGTGTACTTAATAGACTCCTCGCTGACCTTCAAATGAAAGAACCCACTTTTCAAATCAAGTACACTGAATACCTTAGCTTCCTGCAATTTGTCAATCAGATCATGGATTACGGGAAGTGGAAATTCATCCTTAACTATTTTCTTGTTGACCTGCCTATAGTCCACACAGACCCTAGTCGAACCATCTTTCTTCTTTACTAGCACTAAAGGACTGGAGTAATCTGAGAAACTCACCCTCACGATGCCTTTATCAAGCCATTCCTCGATTTGATCTTCCACTACCTGTTGCTCCATAAGTGACAGTCGCCTGTCGCTGTCGCACTGGGATGTCATCCTTCAATACAATTTGAAGTTGGATCGGGCCTCTTCCTTATACAATGGCTTATACTCCTCAACACATTGCATAACCTCACTCCTTACTGCTGGATCTTGAATGTGATCAACATTGACTGCTACACATCCTGGAAAACAATCAATTTGACCAACCCATTCACAACAACCAATGGGAAAACCTAATACCCCTTCATTCATTACCACAGTAACACGACCCAGGAACTCTTGACCTATTATTACGTCGTAGGGCATCACCTCTGGTGGAACTAAATGGAAAACTACACCATTAAAACACTGATTATCAATCTCAAGTCCAACAGAGACGCTGCCCTTGATTGTATTTCACTACGGCCTAATCCAGACATCGTTAACGTTTCACTCGCCACTTCGGCGTTCAACATAGGTAAATACAACAAAGATAATAGGTTCACATCACTACCTGAATCTACGAGAGCATTTAAAACTGTATTATTAATTTTAATGTCTTTACCGGCTTCCGAACACATTTGTTTACATGCGTGATGTTAACGTTTCGATCTTCGTAACTCGTAGCTGTCACATTTACAGTGTTGACATCTGTCAATGTCAGTGACGTTTCATTGTCTATGACCGCGCGGACAGTCTCGTTTCCGCTTACTTCGTTCACCATTCCGAACATAGCCGCGGGTCGCTTGGGTCCCAACTTTCCGGCCTCCCGGAACCGGAAGCCCCGCCTCCTCGGCCGCCGTGAGCGCCGCTGCCGCCTGCGCCCGCCATCTTGGCGCCTGAATGACCGATGCCGATGCTGTAGCCGTAGATCTCATCGGATTTACGGGACACTGGTTACGAATGTGACCGAACTGATTACACCCAAAACACTTCAATCCGTTTTTACACACACCCGCTTCATGTCCCATGTCACCACAGCTATAGCACCGCCTCGCCGATCCCGATGCTGCCGAGGACGCCTCCGCCGACCTCGCATGACCTTTTAACCTCTCGGTTCTCTTTCTCGCTCCCTGGTTTTGACTTCATTTTCTCATAGAAAGCCAGCTTTTCCTTCAATGCTGGAAACGTGGTCACGCCGTACAGAATCACCTTATTGCTCTCGTAATCGTCGATGCCATCCACGATGTACTGTATCGCGATGTAGTCGGGAAATTTCGCACGCCGCGCTAGCTCTTTCATATGCAACATGTACTGATAATACGTCTCGCCTTTTAATTTCTTGCGTGCCGCCATTAGCTCGTGCATTTCCTTGACGTTCGCGGTGTCTGGAAATTCCTTCACAAGCGCAGCCTTGAGATCGCCGTAGGTTTTGAATGCCTTCGATTTTAACCATAGCTCAGCCGTCCCGGTGAGTGACCGGCGAGCTACGATCAAAGTTTGTTGCGGCGTCCACTGAAATATCTCAGCGTTATCCTCGATGTCTTGAGCCCACTTACTCGACGAGTAAGATTTGTCGTCTCCGCTGAACTTCTCGATGAGCCCTCTGTGAGCCCGAACGCCACCGGCGCCGCTGCAGTCGTAATCGTCGTTGATTTCGATTCCATCGTGCTCCGTAACTTCGTAATTCAAATTTAATGGCCGCCGCGTCGCGCCGGCCGGTGCGTCGTAGAAAACTTCGTGGAAATTCGTCGTTGATCGATCCCGGACGAGCCCCCAAAATCTGTAGCTCTCTTCGTGCTGGGGATCGATGACTTTGAAATAAAATCCCGTTTTAAACACTTATTACAACTTTTATTTCAACAACTTTGGCTCGTTCGTTACACTCAGTACCGCGTGGTTGCCTCTAACACCGTTCATTCAGTCCTCTCTCTCACTCCTTCGCTCACTCGCTCACGCCTCCCTCATATTCTGTCACGTTCCATTCCACTCGACATTCATTCCCACATTAATATGAGTAAGTATGTATATCTTTTACACCAATAATTAAAAGTGGAGGAAAATATCTTAAGGAATCCTGGACTGAAATCACCAACCAACATTGAGCAAGCGTGGTGATTAACGCTCAATCCTTCTCTGTGTGTATTAATTATCTGTGTATTAATAAGAAACTATTTGGCAATTTCAATCAACGTATGGTTTAAACCGGTGTGCTGAAAAGCATGAAATTTTGGGAGAAGAAAAATGGATTGTTGGCAATTTCTAAGAGGTCAGAAAAATATTTACGAGTTAAGTATACCTATACATGAGTGCCAAACACAATCCTTCGTCCGGCGGTAACAAACATCTTGGTTCTGAAAATAATAAAGTTAATAATAATTTGTATAAAATATTTAAGTGTGATGTGATGTGATTTAAGTAATACAAAAATTCATTTAACTTTAAATCACATGCATAGTAAGTTGGCAGAATATTTTCAGTAGTTTATTTTCCTCACTTTCTTCCCTCGAATATAGAACTATAAATATTGGTTTGTCATTGGAGCAGTGGCGATTATTTGACGGATATTTAATTCCATACCTAATCGGAACATGTCTTCTTACATATTTTTATTGTATCAAAAATATCACCACTCTATCAAAAAGACTTATTTTTATATTTATAAATAAAAAATTGGACTCTTATTGAGACACCCTATATACAGATATACATACCCCTGGCTTCACAGAAGGAAATAGAATAAATAGCCAGAATCACAATTGAAAGAAAATAAATGAACTTCATGTTTCTACTATGTATAGTTATTATTTTTGTAGTCAACGTCTTCTAACTGTTTGCTTAAAAACAGATTAATATTTAGAAAAAAATCATGTATTTAATTTAGCAATAATAATTGCTTTTTATCAGAGCTGTATTTCGATGTCTACATTAATTTTTATTTGCAGTTTTCCCGCTATTTCACTCGCATCTCGTGGCTACTGCCTGTAGCGATATAAAATGTGTTACTCGAGGATAGGATAGCCTCCAAAATGTTAAAGATTTTTAAATCGGTTCAGTACTTTCGAGTGTTACAAACAAAAGAATGTTTTCTCGTTTTTATATTAAGCCCCATACAAGGAATGTAAAATTCATATCTTTAAGTACCCAAAACACATAAGTATAATATTTTCGGAACGGCCGTTTAAGAAGTTCGGCCCTGTAACTCTATCTCGGAGGACAATACTTATCAGTAACTTTTCGATTATATTTTATGCTCCCTAATTAACTATTTAACTACGGCTTTATATAAAATTGCTAGCTGAATCCCGCCGATTTACCTGTATCTACGAGGGACCTACTTCATTCATCCTGGTAGAATAATACAAAATGGCAACGGTAACTAGAGTTTAACTAGGGTAACACTAATAGAGTACGCAAAAATACTTCAATTTTTAAGGTGCCATATCTAAAGGGTAAAGTTTTAGTCTCAGTAACAGAAGTCTTAGTAACAGGTACCTAAAGGGTAAAACTGGACCCTGTTACTAAGACTTCGCTGTCCGTTCGTCCGTCTGTTACTGGGCTGTATCTAATGAACTGTGACTGAATGATACTGAATACTGGATCTTGCCTAAATCATTAAAGCTCTTGAATGCCGCTAATTAGAGAACAATAGAAAATCAATTATGTCTCGCGTAGATCCGTGCACCGCGCGTGGATACAAGGGGTTAATCTCTGGTACATTAGAGATTATAGGTAAGTAATATTTAATGATTTTTTGTATACCTGATTGTGTAATTTTCTATGGGCTTTACCTGAAATACTTTAATGATTTTTTTATACCAAAATAAAACACAAGTTTTAAAATGAAAATTTTATTTCATTTTTATTTGTATATGTACCTATATGCGACGATGTATCAAATAAAAGTTATCTTCTATCTAGCAAGCCGCTTGACAAGCTTCTAAGGTATCGAAACGGTTGTCATTTCCCATACAACCGCCGTAGATAAACTGTTCACATCTTTCAGCCTCGTTGTTGTAGGCATACCTGAAAATATATATAAATATTATTAAGTGTAGGTATCTTAGAGACAACCTTATAAAGGCCGCCGGAAGACGCTAGATGCAGGTCGAGTCCAACAAGTATCTGTGGAGATCTAAGGGGACCTATGTTCAGCAGTGGACGGCCTATGGCTGAGATGATGATGATGAATGTAACTTAGACACCAATGACTGATTAAAGGTAAAGGAAAACATCTCGAGGAAATGTGGACTATAAAGTCTAAAATCAGCAACCCGCATTGAGCAGGCGTGGTGATTAACGCTCAATCCTTCTCCGTGTGAGAGGAGGCCGCAGCCCAGCAGTGAGACGTTAAAATGGCTGATGAAAATGATGATGAATCCTAATTAAGTAGGTATATAGGCTAGTAACAGGGTTGGTTGAGATCAGATAAGCAGTCGCTCTATGTAGCACACTGGTACTTAGCTGCATCCGGTTAGACTGGAAGCGGACCCCAACATAGTTGGGAAAAGGCTAGACAGAAGATGTTAGAATACCTACTATGTAGGTACATACTTAGGCACATGTCCATAACAAATTCCTGGGTCCGTGGGTTGCAGACATCTTGGTTCTGAAAATAATTAAGTCAATAGTTTGTTTGGAATGAAAAAATGAAATGTTGTTAATCACAATTCGGTACGTACTGTAAGGTACTAGGTAGGTACCTAATTTGGATCAAGTTAAGTAATTGTTATACAAGGTTGAACATACCTAAAATAGTTATGTCAGAGCTAACGTGTACTATTTTAATAAAATGGGATTTTTTCGATCTGAAATTATAAAAGAGTACCTATAGTAAACCCAACCATAGATTTATGCCACGGGATCAAGCATAGCTTATAATTTTATGTAACTACGATCATATGGGATAGCCTCTAATAAATTAAGTATTACCATTAATCATGAAACCGACAATAAAATAAATACATACCCCTAGCTTCGCTGAAGGAAAAGCCAGAATCACAATTAATAGAAAATAAATGAACTTCATTTTTGACGATTAGATGATTATGAACTGTGGTCGTTCACTTCAACAAAATAATTTGTAGTGATTACAATTTTTTACTTGATAAAATGTTATGTATTTAGCAATTGTTTTTAACAGAGATGTATTTAGATGTCTTCTATTAGATATCTACGCATAATTTGTTATATATTTTTCTATAGATAAAGTCCCTTAAGATAGGATTGATGATCTGTTGCAGGCAGAAATCGCATTGCATCAAGCTGAGGATTGAGCGATAGGAAGACCTAATGATTTGAATAATAGTAGATAGTAAAATAGGTAGGTAAGTAGTGCGTTTCATTCGGTTCCATAAGTAGTACCTAAATGAGTATGTGTATGTATGAGTATTGAGTAGCGTTTTAATGCTATTACTTAGGTAGGACTATAAACTTCTTTTGGATGCCAAAGAAGCTGTATAAATACTTAGACATAAAATCAGGTCTGTAGGTTCCGTACCAAGTTCAGCCCTGTACCAAACTCTATCTCTAAGGTCAATAATTATCAGTAACTTCTCAATCATGCCATTATGACCCCTAGTTAACTAACTACGGCTGCATAAAATTATTAGGTAGCTGTTTCTCGCAGATTTAGCCGCAAGAGGGACCTTCTTCACGCACCCTGATAAAAATGTCAACATCGGTAACAGAGAATGTTCATGGAAACCGGCTGTCATGGTATGGGCATGGTATAAGTCAGAAAGTCTGACCACTAGTTGCGACTACAACTACTACCTACAAAAGGTAGGTGGGTTGCCCGGGTAACTGGGTTGAGGAGATCAGACAAGCAGTCGCTCCGTATAAAACACTGAACCAGACTGGGAGCCAACCACAATATAGGTACTTTGGTAAATGCCAGGCAGATGGAGTTATTCTGATTGAGTTTATTATTTCAAAGGTGATTTTTCAATCGCCAGATAACTTTATCTGAAGATTAAGCAAGACGTTTTGACAGATCTTGTATAAAAATATTTCAAACCTCTATTTAGTCCTCAAGTCCTTAGATGAAACTTAACTCATAATTAACAAAGGTCCCTTTATCACACTAATGGATTAGTCTGATACTCAGCATACAGTTGAATACTGCGTACAGTTAGGTAGGTATGGCTTAGACACTTAAGTCTTCCAAATCATTATAGGGAAAAGGCTAGACAAAATTAGAACACCATCCCATTTACAATACAATTGTAGGTTGTGTAAAATTACATAACAATGATATTTGCAGAGCATCACAACACCTATTATTTAATATCCTTATCTATTTCTAATTTCTATCAACCATTGTAATGATTTATTTCAGGAATGACAATTCCCAATGTTCAATCAGTACCTACCGATATAAAGTTGCATGCACAACTTTGTCAACACACAACTTCGGCTGTGACCTACCAAGCGCCTACGCATATGTTCAGTGACATCATAGTCATGAGAATATTGTTCGTTTCGTGTGTTTTGCTGTATTTGGCGGCAGCGGAACCCAGGTATCATACTTGGAATGGAAACGAAATGTCGGTCCAAGAGTATGTTCACAGGCCACCTAGAGAAGGAGGTATGTTCATTAAGTCTTTATGAAAGTGTTGAGGTCAGCTAAGCTTATGTTACCAGTGTTTTTTGTGGATGGACTGCCTATTTGACCTGCCCAATCCAGGCGCTAGGTAGTCTTCCAAGTTAATATCGGTCCTGCGCTTGACCTCTCCGGGCCTGTCCGATTTCCACCCCATTGGGCCGAGAATGAAGGAATAGAGTGCACCTGCATCTGCGCAAATGCTTGTATAGTACCTACCTATGTCCTGCTGCGTGCCTAGCTGATCAGTGATCTCTTTATATGAGAATAGTCGCCGTGGCCGACTAACGTCCAGGACTTTATCGTCATTCTTCCAAGCTTTTGAATTTCAACTTTACGTGTTTTCAGAAGTACAAAGTAATATCCTGTACCTTTGCTCAAAATCCTCACATCCACAAACTGACCATGACAAGCACAACAACTTAAAGCCAAACTTTTCGAGACCTCAATTATCTACTAGGTAGATGCTAATTAAAATTCTATATTTTTCAGAACTTCAAAACCCTTATCCGCCTCCTATGCTGACAGCAGGAGCTATGAAACAGTTTTATGAGAGGCAACGTTCTCAAGGTTCTCAACCATCGTGGAGGCCCAATAGACAGAGGACTATCCGTAGACCGAGCAGACCAAGTAGACCGAACAGACCCAATAGACCGAATAGACCTAGAGGGCCTAGTAGACCATACCGTCGCCCTCAGCCTAGGAACCAACCGAGATACTATAACTACGGATATCAGAGGCCGAAACCTTATGTCTTCGGGAGTCCCACATTTTACTAATGTTTCCGCCAACTTGTAAAAGGGTGAAACGATAAAATCAGCATGGCGTCTTATCCGCCACAGAAAAGTGCCTGTCAGTCTATGCCTCCCAATACTGAATTTCAAACAAATGTCGTCAATTTAAAAATATTGTCAATTTAAATATTTACTTTAAACACGATACTAATTAATTAAATAAAATAAATGTTTATCAAAAGTTTTGTTTTCGTTTTCTTCTGGACAGAGGATTCCTAAGTACCCTCCTCTCCTCCCTCCTTCATGTGTAGGTAGGAACCTTTAACCATAGGTGTAAAAGTATTGGCAATAAAATACATAGTACAGAAAGAATGCTTTTATTTTCCATTAAAAACTATATATACAACATTATTGGCAGCACTCCTCCCGAAGTTTTCTAAAAAATAATCCAGAGCATACATCTTTGGAAAAAACTAAACATCAATAATAATAGGTTTAAATAAAACTCGTTAGACCCGAGACCATAGACAATGTAAACGTCAGTTCTCTTAAAAGAACTGTTTGCAATGAATTTTCACGTGTATTTTTCAAAGTTAACAGTTGTTTTAAGAAAACGGACGTTTATACTGCTGGTAAGCTCGGGCTTTTAGTCTGTAGTTTTTAACAGACAACTACACGAAATAAAGGTCGGGTGACCAACATTAAAACTTTATCCTAAGATTTAAAATGCAACGCACAAGGTTTTAATGTTTTCTAATTAAAATATAATAATTAATCCCACTAGTTATCCTCCAGAATTATATGTAGAATTATCAATTTATTATTGCGAGTAATTTTGTCATAGCATGTTATTGCCAATTCAAAAAAACCGAATTCAATGACCTAATCATATTAAAAACACGATATTGATGTGATTTGTACCTACGATAACTTAGTGCCCACTAGTCATTCAATAAATAATATAAAAAGGGAGAGTTTTAAAATGACTGTAGACTACTAAAACACCTTTCTACATGAAAATAAAGCTGGCAATAAAACAAAATGGCGGATATAGTGTTGCCAAATTTTTCTTGCAGGAGAAGTGTCTTTGCGACTTAAAAGCAACTGTTTCGTTGAAATAATAAAAGTACAATAAAATCAGCTTAGAATAGGGTATTCGCAATTTAAAAATCCTTATGATTTTGTAGCCGACTCTTTCATTTTAGATACAATTCTGCATGTCTCTAGGAGAAAAATAGGTAACATTAGGTGCGTGAACAGCGAATTATATAAGTTATTGGAAAGAGGAACAATCCAAGTTTTGCATGTTGTTTTTCAGTACAGGATAGACAGTATAAGATACCCATTTATATTAAAATAGAATCACCTTAAAACGTAGGAAAAGTCAATGAATTTCAGAAATATCTTAACCTAAATAAGGGTGCGAAGAAATAAACTAAGAAAAGCGATTAAAAGATTTCCTAAGAAAAGGATTTAATCAACTGATTTGTAAGTTTTCACACAGACTTGATTTGGCTGGACAACTCTTTTACAATAGACAAACGTCTATATTAAGACAATAAAGAAGAAACATTTTTTGTATCATCATCCTCCGAGCCTTTTTCCCAACTATGTTGGGGCCGGCTTCCAGTCTAACCGGATTCAGCTGAGTACCAGTGCTTTACAAGGAGCGACTGCCCTATCTGACCCTCTCAACCCAGTTACCCGGGCAACCCAGTACCCCTTGGTTAGACTGGTGTCAGACATTATTTTGTATCCTAAACCTACACTCTTCCCGAGTAACATAGGCTATATTTTATCTGGGCATGGCCGTAGTTCCGGGAGAAACCACGGAAATATAGGTGTAACCGGGCAGAATTATAAAATGTTCGCTTTCCTACCGATTTTAAGCCTGGTAGGTTTTACAAAATTGAACTGCAGATAGTTCATGTTTCAGTTTTAACTTTAATATTAGGTTCAATAAGAGAAAAAATATAATCGATAAGGACAGACAAAATGTTCGCTCGTATGAAAAAATCCAGCCAATAATTCGTTACAATAAACTAAAAATACGAAATATTTCCTGCAACTTTTAAAGATTAATTTTATTTAGAAAAAAAATACGAATTATTTCGATCTTTGTTTTGCTACCACACCAAAAATGTTTTTTTTTCTTTGTGGTAATTGAATAATTTCTCAGCTATGTAGGGTATTTACAATTTCACTATAAAAATACTGAAAAGTGCAGGAAAATTTAACCGTCTAGTATTTTTCAAAACTAAACACTAGGAGGCGAATGCTATCCCATTAATTTTTAATTATATTGTTTCATAAATATGTTTTTAGTATTTTTTTTTTTGGATAATGCGTTTTAATATTTGGAAAAGTCTTAAGTTTGCTTAAATGTTATAATAATATATATGTTTATTAAAATAGCTATATTGACTTTGGGTGAACTCATATATTTTGAAGGTCCTAATTCTCAATATTAGTCATACAATTTTTTGTGTAATTTTGTACGACAGTATATAATATTGGAAATTGAGAAAATAAACATCTGAAATGAGAAACCTCCACTTTGGAAAGTCGGTTAAAGGGTCTTCAAAGGAGAGAAACAAAATACTTTCAACGCGAAATTTTTTATTTCGTTTAAATAGCATTCGCGCATAATCAGAAAACATTGTTTTATCACATTTACAATACATTTCTTGACAATATCCTGATACAACCTTCATATATAAGTAATATTTCGCCGTTTTTAACCAGCGTCACAAAGTTGCGTGAGCATTTTATTACAATTCTTTTGCAAGACCTTTGAAGCCAAACATTGTGCCTTAACTGTGGATTTCAATAACCTAACCTGCTTGCTTACTGAAGATAGTATTTTGACATAAGCCCCATACGAGTTATGTCAAATTTCCTATCTCCGGTAAGTCAATCAGCGGATAGAGATTGGTTATTGAAATCCACCTTTAAACTGTATGGATAATATTTGAAGCGACATTTTTGTATCTACATATTTGTTATTCAATAATGGCATATACAAATTAAAGTCACATTTTGAAAACTTTTTCAGTGTTTAAAAATATATTTTATGCTGTTTACCGCGGTTTCACTCGCGTGCAAGAACTGCCTACATAAAGCGTGCGGATAACATCTATCTCCAAACAAAGTTGCATCCAAATTAGTGCAGTAGTTTCACCGTTAAAGAGTTACATACAAACAAACATCTTTTTCAATATAGGAAGGTTAGATAACTTGATACATTCCTTTACGAGTCCACCCAAAATCTCCGGCTGATTATTATAAATTGTCTACACGAGCAGCAGTTTAAAACATTTCGTTTTATGCAAACCATTGAGTATTGCCAAGTATATATTTATATAAACATTATAATGTAAGCTTGGGGTCTGTAGCTTTGTAAAATTGACCTTTTCTCTATTAAAATATACTTTTTATTGAGAACTGACAACCCTGGGAGGGCACGTGTCGCCGGCGTCCCCGAATGCTACTCAGTAGCAGTCGTTGTTACAATTCCACGTCAGAGGCCGTCAGGCGGATTTGAGAAAACTCTGACACTAGGGCTTGTTAGGTGATTAAACCTGCAGCTCACTCGATAAGAAGAGAAATCGGATACTATTACATAATTTTATTTCCAATACCCATATTATCATAGGGTATTTGTCTTTCCCTCCTTTTAACATTTAAATATGAACATACAAAGTCTGCTAGATAAACATAAATCCATTATTTCTGGTTCCTTTATAATTTCCTATCTTTTCATTGTCCCACTGCAAGGCACAGGCCTCTTTTCATACAGAGAAGGTATGAGCGTTAATCACCACGCTTGCTCAAAGCGGATTGGCGATTTCAGACTTTAAAGTCAAGATTTCCTCAAGATGTTTTCCTTCACATTTACACAGTCATTGGTGTCCAAGATACACTTGGAAAGAATTAAAATTTATATTAGTACCTTCCTGACTGAGATCTATATGCATATTACTTTATGAACATGATATTATCTTCAGTCATTTTCAGATACTATTTTCAGGGTCACTTTACAAAAGCTACAGACATTAGTTATCCGTAGAAAGCTTTATTCTACGACAATTTTTCGGGTAAGAATTGGGTTAATTTGGTTTTAGTCCAGTTTTTTCATACAGAAATATTATTATTTTTAAATATATATTGAGTTGAGAGTGATATTTAGTTTGTGTATGTGATTTTTTACACTTAATTTATAGTAAATGTGGTTTAGCAATAAGTGTATTTTATATACTTCAAAATAATAAGAAAATTTTGAAGCGTCCAATACTAACTTATTGGTACAAAAATATGCTGTATTTTTCTTTTATTGTTATATTTTTTGTTTAGCTGTTACAGTTCTTTGCATTTGAAATTGTGAATCCCGCATTAAAACTGGACTAAAACCATGTAGTTATAAAATCAACTTACGTATAGACAATACAACAATATATAAGTTTACAACCATTATTTACCTGAATCGAAACGTTTATTATATCACATTTTTCGCATTATTAAGAAACCTGGCCGATTCTTTGCTTAATATTGTTTTCATATTATTATATTTATAATACAAAATTACTTTTTTCATAAATACATTGACTAAATTTGAACGTGTTTAGATAGTGGGACGACTGTGGCGCAACTGTTCGGCGATTGTTGGGCAACCATTTGTAATTCGAAAAAGTATCTCAATTTTAACTGTAATTGTCTTTATAACCCATATTTAAAATGAACCCTATCTACGCACTCTGTCTAACCAAAATCTGCGAGAACTCAACATAAGGGTAAGTCCACACGAGACGACAAAACCCAGCGACCCAGCCGTGCAAGGCACTTGAGTACAAAACGTCAAAGGTGCTATACACGCCAAAGAAAATGGCGGCTCGGAACCTTGCGCAAGTCGCTGCGCAGAAACCGTTTTAAGTTATTAAAGGTGGTCGGAAATTAGTTGTGAACCACCATTGAGATAAGCGACACTATTGGCCAGTTTACCAGTAACTGGTAGTCTCTAATAGCCTATCTGACAGATAAACTATAACTTTGTTTCACAGGTCTCCGATAGCAGAAATTATAAGCAGCTCAACTGGCAGATAGCAATAACTATCAGATAACTAACTGACACTTTATAGGTGACCAAAATCAACCAATCAGAAGCCACGCATCAATCTAAACACGGTCTTTGTTCGTACTGGCGGTTACGTTCGGAAACTGTATTCAGTTTCAAAACGAAAATAGGTGCGAAGGCTAGAGAATTTCAACTACAATAAATTGAAATTACACAAAATTATGTACACTTACTATAATACCTAGCCTTAGGAAAGAAATTAACAAGTTTACTTTTATTACTTTCTTTAACAAATCGCTAAAGTCTAACTAAATAAAATTAATTAAAAAAGTCGGGCTGTTGACGTTTCACGCGACTTTTCGCGCGATTTTGTCGCCCAGACTTTATTAAAAGGAAATACATATAATATTTTTTATACATACAAACGATATGTAGAGTTATAATAGAAAATAGGATATTCCAAATGGCATTTCTAACTAATACACTTTTAGTCATATTTTTTTATACATTTACCTTACAAGATAAGTGGCGGTAGAAAAACTAAGTTTCTTTCAATACCATGAAAATTATACACAGCGAATTCACATTATTTTGCCCTATAATAATATTTAAAGCGTGTATTAAGCTTTATATAACACTTTATAATATTTTATAAGACAGCCAAAGGGAAAGGGGACCAATAAGAACATGATACTAATTTGAATATTTCTTGTACAAAATGTATTTCTCCTTATATTTCACACTAAATGCAAGACAACACAAACTTAAAACTATTCGTTGAATTTACAGTATTACCATCCATTTCGAAAATTACCTAAGTCGCACGAAAAGTCGCAGCGACTAATCGCCAGTGTGCAACAACCCTAAATGATACTATTTTAAAATTCACAATTGTCTAACTAACGAAACCTTAAACTAACTTTTCGATACCTATACATCGTTTTGCTTTAATTTTTAATATTTTGCAATTCATTCGTCCAATCACTCAACGCTACGTCATAATATTTTTGTTTTGTATTTTTTTAATTTTAAACACCTAATCAGAATTATTCATAAGAATCGTCATTTACATAATGTAAGCTTTTGTATCGTAGAGCATCGATATCTATAATATAATAATTTATCGACACTTCAACAATGCGGGAAGCAGTGACATTGACAGATGACAGTTGACGTCATCAATGCTTGTCTCTGGTAAGCTCCATTTTCAAATCCGCCGATGTGACTGCTTCCCCATCGTACGATTAGTCTTGGGCCAGCCAGAAATAGGAAAAATACTATAAAAATCTAGACAGGCCCTAATACCTACAAAATATACACTTACATATAAAATTATCTTTAAAAAATCTCACCATTTTACAAACAACAGTCACTTTCGACAGCCAACCGGAAAGTTACTGTTTTTGTCAGTTTTATTTTCATTTACATATTTTTTATTTGTGTAACCACCGGTTGACTGTCGGTTTAATGTCGAAAACTGTTAAATCAGTGTCGTATTACACTGATAATAATTTCAAGTATTTTATATTCAACAGCATTTACATGTTTAAAGAAATAAAAACGAAAAAAAAATGAAAAATCCCTCCCATTTTAACGTTACCTGTCATTATTTTGTACAAAATCACTTCTTAAAAAGAAAAAAGATTACCGGTTAAATACGACACTGAAATAAATGATATTTCAAGCCCAATCATCCCTGCAGGGTGGGTATCGGCGTCAGATGCCGTTTTATTAGTACAGCTAGCAACCCCGCACCTAAAACCCGCCATTTTTTAATCTAGCAACACAATTTTGGCTCCAAAGAAAATCAATCAGTCTGTTAAACACACGCAATTTATTTACAAAGTGCTTTATTTTTATTAATTTACAAGTGACCAGTGACAGTCATACCACAGTTTAAATACATGGTAAACAGTTGTAAAGCTACGTACTAACGTTCGTAATAATATCACTCACACACGTATGTGCTCGATACACGACACTCAGTACTGACAAGCACTGGTAGCGCCGGTTAAAAGCTCGTCGATGCACATGCGTGTGTGAGATTTTACGAAGCTTAGTAGGTAACTTCACAACTGTAGTACTGATTATTATGTGGTAACACGTCACACATTCGAATTTTAACCAAAATCGAGCCAAAATCGCGCGCTCAAAAACAAAGAAGAGAAAAATCAGTTAAACAGTGAAAAAGGTTTTAAACTGTAGTTACACTACACTACTGAGGTCCGATAGTTGTTTTCTTGAGGAACGTCGACACACGCAGCGCTGGCGGGGTTGAGACGTCACTTGTGACCGTTCCCCAGCGATTGTTCGACGACCTGCAAACCGTACGACGATTTGAGCGCACAGCCGTGTGTCGTCGTTTCCCAATGAGGCTGCAAGGGCTACGCACAGCGATGGGACTGTATTAACATTAAAACTTAAAATAACTTTAAACCAAATTGGTTGTACAAAAAAGCTAAGAAAGGAAAATGATATAGAGAGAAAAATCCCACCGCTGCGTGCTCTATTTACACATTTACATCTCGGGTTTTAAATGAATTTTGATTTAAAATTCATTTACTAAACCAATTGTTATGTGCCTCCCGCCACCAGGGTTTTAAAAAGCGAGGGTTCCCAGCGAATAATGTGCGTTTGCAACCCAGAATGGACTTTTTAATAAAGAAATTGTACGCAATTTCTTTGTTGAAAAAGTCCTGAGCCCCAGGAGTCACGATATACACAGCTGCGCGCAAGCTATCATTTAGCTGTTACATTTAAACATCGAATGGTTTTCAACTAATTTAAATCGTACTATAAAGAGATAAACTGAAAACCGTTTGCGCAACAATTGCGCAAAAGTAAACGATTGTTGCGCAACGATGAAAAATTTTGCGCAATAGTCAGACTTATCCCATCATAGCACGTGACAAAAATAGTTGAAAACAAAAACAAAATGGCCGTCAGACATTGTCAAATGTTGTTCAGTCTTTCGGCTGAAAAGGACAACAACCACAGAAATGTCGTCATCTATAATAAAAAAGTTACACAGAAAATTACTCAAGACATTTCATTCACATGGTAAAAAATGTACACAAAATGGACACATCTCTAATTTCATTTCACTATAAAGAAAAAACAGTAAAATCAAAAATGTCACGTCATAAAAAATACAGAAATTAGAGACTATTATTGATAAAAAGCAAAAAAGAAACAAAGGAAATTATTTTTATTATAAAAATAGTAAAACAAAATATAACAGCTAAATAATAAATGAAACGGTGCTTTTGACAGATCAGTGAAATGTAGACGCCGTTCTTTTGTCATCGCCCTTGCGTCCAAACGTTAAAACAACTGAATATCTCACTATAGATTTCTATAACATATCCATCGTCTATTCTGTGATTAGAGATATACATTTGAAACATTGGTATATGGAGAGCTAATGTCAAAATGCTATCTCTAACCGGCGGTAGACAGGTACATACGTTATAGAAATCGATAAATTTATCACGCGAGCAATGACAAAAATGGCGTCGATGTCCAAGCCACATCGTCATGCATATAACAATTAATTTTGTAATTGTATCATATTTAAAAACATTTTTCACTACATCCAGATAGCAAATAAATTCAAAATAGGAATATTTCTTGGCATTTAAAATTATCTGGTACTTATCCAGAGGTAGTGAATGTCATATAATTATTTTTAATGTTGATATTTTGTTAAGGCTCAAGAAAAATCGAAATCATCAGGATATGCTCGTTAGAAAGAACAACGAAATAAAACCTATTCAATGTAATTATGAGAAAAAAAGTTAGTAAAAATTTTGTATTTTATAATTTACAAGAAAAAATAAAATGAAAAATAGGTCTTTTTGTAAGGTCGGTTAAAAACAGATAGAAAAAGGAAAGTTATTTAGAACAAGTTTTTATTTCGTTGTCCATTCCACGGCCAAAAACAGTTTATAAATTGTACTGTTTTATTTTGATTATTTATTCATAGATACTGGTGAAATCTTATGTTAGGATGACACCTTCACCATTTCAATGCAAGACAAAAATAAACTATTCATCGGTAATTTTGTTTTAAAATACAAATAATGTTCACAAAAGCCTTTTCAAATAAAATTGCAACATTTCTTCAACTATGTTTTTTAAATAAAAGTTAAAATTGTGTACTGGTATTTTAAAATTTTAAATAAAATGCAAAACTCGTCAAATTACGAAATCATACTTTTAATTAAATAAAATCGTTTCGAAAACATAATAAATTCGTTAGATTCAACTTATGCAAACAGTTATGCTAGTTCACAATTATATTTATGAAACTCGTAAAGTATGGTAATCTCAGTATTTCTATGTTAAGACATAATTCGACACATGACATAAATATAAAAAAACATTTGCATTGATTTTCTGTTAATTCAGAACTTTTGCTTGATTTAAAATAATTTTGTATTTATTGGTGTTGAATTACGGCTGAACTTTTGATATAAAAATTAAAAATCTATATAAAAATAAATCAATATGTACCGTCAATATTATATGTCAATTTTGTCTAATTAGATTAGAAAAAAATATATTTTTATAAAAATTAATAAAAACACCATGTACTTATTATATTGCCAATATTAACATACATTGCACGCCTAATGTAATAAAACGATTATAATCAACAAAACGTAATTCGAATTTTCTAAAACCAAAATATATAAAAATAAACTACTGAATTAGCCTCTAAAAACTTAAAAATAGTGATAATGTGAGGATTTTTATATATTTTAGTTTCTAGAAAATTCGAAAAAATATTGACACAAATTTTTTGAGAAAATCATAACTAATATTGTTTATATAACTACAATAAACTATGAACATACAAAAATTAAGGTAGATATTTCTTGTCATAATTAAATATCATGTACAAGCAATTAAGTACTCTCGTTTTGGAAAATATTAAAAACTATTCCTATTTTAGCAAAATGGTAACAACAATGGCACCATAATCAGATGTTTCGTATTTTTATTTTAAACACTTAAAAAATATGTAATATACAATTGTTTTCATAGATAGCAGAACAGTTAGTTTAAAAAAAGTTAAAATAGTTTGTATCAAAGACTGCCATAGAAGCTTTTTAAAAGTAATTGACAAAGGTCTTTTTTCTTTTTTTAATAATAAATCTAAGAAAACATTTGTATAAAAATAGCAATTCCATAATACTATTTCGCTTCGAAATAAAAAGCTTAAGTTTTAAGGAACATTAAGGATAAACCCTGTAACATTTTTTTACTTTTTGATCATTTTTGAGCAAGCATTTATTTTATTTACATTTTTACAACTTAAAATTAGAAAATATTAATTAACAAGTCAACTTTAAGCTTAACGAAAATCGATTTTAACTAAAAACATAATTAAAGCTGAAATGGTAATGTGTTCAGATAGTCGCTTACTTATATATTTTCGAGTCAGCAACTTTGTAAACCACTTAATAAATAACAGTAAGTAATAAAATAAATATATTTTTAGAAAACTATACTCTCAAGAAAAATAACCATAATAAAGAAAATTTTAGAGCAATAGAAATCTATAGAAATAAATAATTATGAAATTAGAAATAGAAGTCCCTTTTGGAATGCTACATTAAAAATCACTTTAACATTAAGTACATACATATATGTATATATTTTAGTCTTAAGATTAAATAAAAATATCACAAAATGTGATGTATCTACTATAAGAGTAAAAATTGTAAATATATTTATTATGAGTAGTATATGGTATATATTTATATTTTATAAATATATTAGCTGTCAAATTATACTGGGTGACCAGTAATTAGTGAACAACCCTTGAACATGTTATAGTACTCATAATTTCAAACAACTTTTCCAAATTTTTTTATTATATTGTGATAAGACTAATAACTATGTATATACAAAACTTTCTTTGGAAAAGTTGGTAATAATCATGGGTAAAATTAAAATAACGTATTCAAGTATCGATCACTATTTACCAGTCATCCTATATATTATAGCAATAAACTATATTTCTATAAAACAGTGGTAAACATTTATAGTACAGATAAGTTTTTTTAAATATAATTTGTCAAACATTTTAGAAGAACAAAGTTTTTGGATATGTCCTTTATAAAATTGGTATAACTATTATAATTTGAATAATATTTTAAGACAAATAGTTCTAGAATTACGCTAATATAAAGCGTACCTTAAAAGGGTGTTTAATTGAACATATAAAATCTTCATCTGCCTGGCCTTTTCCCAACTATATTGGGGTTGGCTTCCAGTCTAACGGATGCAGCTGAGTAGCAGTGTTTTACAAGGAGCGAATGCCCATCTGACTTCCTCAACTCAGTTACCCGGGCAATCCAATACCTCTAGGTAAGACTGGCTGTTAGACTTACTGGATTTTATCTACCCGTAACGACTGCCAAATATGTTCAATGACAGAATATATAAAATATATAGTTGCAAAATATATAGTTGTTTTTTTTGTGATTCTTTACTTTGTTCCCCTAAAAACGTTTGACAGTGTAAATATATATTTTAAGCGCCCTGTAAAGTGGTACAGTCCTATATAATTTGTACATAAGCTACAAAAGCTCGACAATATTGTATACATAGTTTTTGCATTTTATTATATTGTAAATAGTTTTATAAATTCTAGTAGCTATTTTGGCAAATATGTTCCTTATTTTTGACAAACAGTGTAACCATAGCTTTGACCAAACGATCGTAATTTCCAATATTTTTATGGTTTCTTCAAATAGTGTAAGTATTAAAACTATATTTGTATGTCTCTTTGTCTCAAAACAAACACCAAAACGGCTGCACTTCTTTTAATGTTTTTGAAGTCTTAGCTATGGTCACAGCAGTTTAAAACGTAAATATTTTCAATAGCATAAGTTGAATATGAAAAACATTCAATATAAACATTTCTCAGTACTTCTATAAAAGCTACCATTTAGTAGAATTACTATATACTATACAGTCTCATATTAGACCGACAATATCTTAAATCTACCAATTCCCATAGTAAAAACACAACATTTGAAACACCATGCGAATACAACAATATGTATAGAAAATTCAACCTTGCATCTGAAAATTTATAGTCAGATATGTTACGAAACTACCACAATATAGAAAAATAGTATTTTTGTATATTTTTTCTCTGTTAATAAGTACTATTTTCTTTTGATTTTGTTTTTTTAAAATAAAAGTCGGTAGTGTCCCAACAAATCTGACTACAAACACAGCTCAACACATATAAACAGTCAAAATATTTAACTAGCAATGACTACTTAAAGGTACTAGTTTGTGGCACTATTCTGGGGGCGGTGGCGGCACGGGCGGGGCGGCATGGCTGGGAGGGCGGCTGCGCGGCCGGGGCTGGGGCCCGGGGCCTGGGACCCGGGGCCTGGGACCCGGCACGCAGGCCCCCGGTACATGAACCTCCATGCCGTAGTAATAGCCGTCCATACCGATGCCGTAATACAGCGGCGGGGGCGGTTGTACCATGTAGTAGGGTAAGGGCTGTCTGTAAGGGACGGGAACATTCCAGTTGCCTACCTTGGGGTGGTGGGGAGCTCCGTTGTGTCGCGGCAGCTTGTGCGGCGGCGCGGGCGGCTCCTGCGCCGCGCTGCGCTGCGGGTGGACGCGTCGAGCACGTCGCGAGATATCTTGATCTTCAGGCTCGACGGCTGCGGCTGCGGCGGCAGTGGCGGCGCCGCCAACCTATCCTTAGGAATCTTAATCTTAAGACCGGGACTAGTCGACAACTTCTCTTTAGGTATCGTTATCCTCAGAGCCCCGTCCTGCTGCGGCGGTTCGACCGGCTGAGGGGAGGACTCTCTTTCCTCTTCTCTTTGTCCTTTTGTGTTTCTTTCTCTCCTCCTTCGATTTGTCCCGGTCTTTGTGTTTGTGTTTGTCTTTTTCTTCTTTTCCTTCTTATGCCTGTGTTCGGGCACTTCTTCTACGGGGAGGGAGTTCGACAGCCGCTGGGGCGGGCAGGACGGGCGCGGGAGGGGCTCGGCGGGCGGCTCGCGCTTCACCTCGGGAGACTTGCGTTCTGTCGCCACCGTTATAGGCGCTGGTTTGGCTAAACTTTCCTTTAGTAGATTCGATACTAGTGTAGGATCAGTTTCGATGCCGTTAACAGGCCTAGTGGGCAGCTCAGGTTTCCGTTCTGGAGCCCTAGTTTTGATCGCCGTGCCCCTCTGCGAGTCGCGTATAACATTTTCGTACCCGGGTGTGTCCTCAATCTTTTGACGACGGGCACTAGTTCTGGCTCGGAACTGGACGAAGGCAGCCGTTGTCTCGGCTGCTTCGGCATTTCTTTAGAGGGGAGAGGAGAATGGTGACAGTATCGCTGGGGTTGCATTTCTCTGATGGCCGCTGTAGGGTCCGGCCGCTTTCTGTGCGGGCTGGGCGGCCTCTGCTCTTGTGTTTGTACAGGGGCTGAGGTACTTGCGGCGCGGGAGGCGGGGTGGGCCTGACCTCGGGCTTGGGTCGGTGTGGAGGAGGCTGCTGGGGCTGCGGCCTCCGCGGAGCCGCCGCAGCCGCCGCGGTGGGAGTGGTCGCATTCTCAGGCGAGAATAGCGAAGGTGGCCTCGTCCTTTGAGGAACCACTTCGGGTTGAGATGCGGGGGCGGATGAGTTGGTGCTGGGGTGGTGGTAGTGGATGTCGAGGGTCCGGGGATGGGCGGCCTGTGATGCCTGTGGTCGTGAGGCGGTTTGGGATGGTGGGACTTGTGTGGGGGCCAGGGATGGTGTTGTTTGTGGTGGCCGTGTTGACTGGAAGGTCTCTGGTGGTGGGGAGGGGCCTGGGCGTTGGGCCTGGGCTGCGGGGCTCCAGGCCTGGCTTGCTGCTGCTGCTGCATGGCCTGTTGCCGCCTCTCTCTCCTCCCGCCTCTCTCGTTCCTCCCTCTCTCCCCGTTGTCTGTATAGGTTGTAGTCTATCTTCTGTGGTTGTGGTTGGGGTGGAGCGGCTGTAGTGGCTGGCACATAGCCGCCCGGGACAGGTTGGCGTCGCCTCTCCCGTTCATATTCTGCACCAAATAAAAGATAATTATTACTATGTCTCATAGTGTAAAACGACTGCCTAGATACAGACTTGTAAATACATAAGCTTTGAATAATAATCTAAAAATTTGTCGTTGATTTTTCTTGGCCAACCAATTTCACGTGCAAAAACTACGAGGAACGCGTCATGATAAGATAAGATGGTCACGTATGCACGGATCGACCTCGCTTAGCGTTGATTAACCTTATAATCGATCGACCCGTGCGGCTATTACGTATCCGGGCTATATATCTTTACTATTTCTTAAACAGAATTCTCTTTCTTTCTTACACAAAGTTCTGTCTTTTATATAGAATTATAGAACTAGCGTTGTGCCGTGTTTCGTAGCCTTATTGTGACAAAACTATCCTAGGTTCTTCTCTGCCGAGTCTAAGCTTAGCCGAGTTTAAGCAGTTTACGTTGGCATGACTGGCGGATATAGGGATTTTTATATACTAATTTTCTACAAAATCATAAAATAATACATACCTTTGTCGAAGGATTTGTCGATCTCATCGGCACTGGACGGCGGGTGCTTCTTGTCGAAAGGCGAGTTGGCGACGCCTGAGCCCGATGCGTTTGGCAACGAGTGTGGAGAACTGCCATCCGCTGTGAGAATTAATAGAAATACCTACTATAAAACTGTGAAATTGAGAGTACATTCCTTTTTACAGATACAACGGTGAGAAATTAGTGTCTGACATTTCATAAGAACCTTTATATTTTTTTAAGATTAGCTATAGCTAAAAGTACTGGCACATTCTTCTATGTAGGTACTTGATTTTTTTTATTGAGTTAAATCATGGCTAAGAAATAATCAAACAAAGTATAAGCATAATACGACTAAAGGAAACTTAGCAAATATTAAATAAAATAGGTAGCTGTTCCTCTCGGTTTCACCCGCAACCTGTGGAAACTACTTCAATACTTGGATAAAATATAACTTTCCAACGGTGAAAGAATTATTCAAATCCGACTAAATCAGTTCAGTACTTTCAGAGCCTTAACTTTGGTCATTTAATGATTTCCCAATAACAAAAGATATACACAAAGAAAGTACACCAACTCACCAGCTTTAACATTCATCATCTTCCTCTTGAGCCTCGAGGGGCACTTCTCGAAGATGAGCAGGAACTCGGCCGTCAACTTCTCCAGTAGTTCCGTGGTCACCGACCGGTCTACGTAGGAGAACCAATGCCGACCCTCGTTCGACTGCGGTATCTGAGCATAGCGTCGTGGGCTTAGACCAGTGGTACTCGACCATTTTTCATACGGGCCACAAACACGTTTTGGTTCAGGTGTCGGTCCATAAATAATTTACATAGTTTCAGGTTATAGAATTATTGAGGGACTAGATTTCAACAGCGTCCAAGAAAAAGTATCCTATCTTCATCTGAAATGTACCCCTGAATATAACCTAATATTAGTTTTTTCCCTGTGTGCTCAGAATTTAACTTTTAGAAATAATTTTACCAATTTTTGATACTTTTTAAGACGATTTACACTCTTTACATTACAGACAAAGTTTAATTTTGTTTAAACTATTACACAGATTAAATTAAGTTGCGAGGGATGTATCAAAGTATTGTATTGTAGAACACCTTTACTAGATACGGTTGACAAAATGTTTTAGGTAGGTATCAGCATGTGGCTAAGGTACGGAAAGGGTATGGGCCTGTTCCATACCAATTTTGCCCAGTATTAAATAGCGGACCGCCATCAATATTAGCGGTAACTATACAAAACTTCAAAATAAACTCACCGCCCAATTACTCCATTTCGACGCCAAATGTATGCAGAAACAGGCGACCACCGTAGGCCTATACTGAAGGCACATCGTAGTCAAGTGTAGACTGTTTGACGCCATGAAATACGAAGTCTGTGCCAGATCCTTCGGGGCTGCGGATGAAGATATTGCTAATGATAATAAAGACCTATGTGTTAGGAAAATAAAATTATTTTCTATCTTATTTCTTGGGCTTTAAGTAGTAATATGGCTTAACACACGTGCAGTTTGTTTGAAAAACAATGTTACGTAGACGAAAAATATCTGATAGGTATATTTTGAGTTCTGAATTCCTCAAATCTGTGTCTTGTAGCGGGACCATCGGAATGGAATAGAGGCATAACTATATAAGTTTTAGGTTAAAATTGTACATACATAGCTTAATCAGGTACAGAAAAATCCAAACTAATATTATAAATGCGAAAGTAACTCTGTCTGTCTGTCTGTCTGTCTGTCTGTCTGTCTGTCTGTCTGTCTTTTCTTCACGCCTAAACTACTGAACCGATTTGTGTGAAATTTGGTACAGACATAGTTTGAAACTTGAGAAAGGACATAGGATAGTTTTATTACAAAAAAATAAAAATACAATTATTCCGGACATAAAGCGCCATCTTTTGGTCAAATCAAAATCTGCTGGTAGTCACTATTCCACGCGAACGAAGTTGCGGGCAAAAGCTAGTAAGTCAATAAAGTTCATTATGCTATGCTGGTAGCTTCCATTCCATTCCGTGATTGGTTGAACCTTAAGGATTAACTTATAAGACACAAAGGATGATTATTATTTAATTAAATAATTTGTTTTATTTTAATATTTCTTTCAAATAAAGCCCAAGGAACAAGGTAATTATTGCTTAATATTAAGAATACAATTAAGGGCCGATTTTTCAATCGCCAGATAACTTTATCTGAGGAATATATTTGACGTTTTGACAGCTTTTGTATGGAAAATATGTCAAACCGCCATATTTATTCCTCAGATAAAAGTTATCTGATGATTGAAAAATCAGCCCTAAATCAAGCTTTTAATGGGAGTTTAGGAATAAAGCGGTTTGCTAGATAATTGGAACCTTGTTTTTGGCAAAGACTAAATTGATATTCGCTTGATAGTGCATGTAATACAAAATCTATATGATCATTAGGTGTGATTTTATTTACACTAAAAATAGGATTGACCGTTTGGTACCCACTGATAATATTTGGCGACGTTTTTATTTATTTTATTTGTCTTGCACATAATATACAAAAATACAACTTTAATTTATGAAACCTAGCTAAAAGCTTTGTTATACAGATTAACATCTTCATATTAATGAAGAATGTTCCTATTATTATTGGTGACCCAAATAAATAAATAAAATAAATCACCCTTTCTCTTCTCATACTCTTAGCATAGTTCACGGCGAAACCAACAATTTCGAACAAACTTCAAGCGCTCCAAAGGGCAATGTCTTACTAACAACACAAAACAGCCAAGGTCAATCCTATTTTAATATTTTCTCATAACTACGCGAAGAATCGTCACTCATTTTATCACTAGTTTTTGTAGGAAACGGCGCCAGTTAACACCTTCTTAATTGGCAGAATGTCAACAGTTTTAGGCGCATGAGTTTTTCTGAGAGAGTTTTCCTTTGAAAAATGTTTATTTTGTTTTGGTGTATGGTTTTAGGGGTTTCTTACAATCAAAGGTTCATCATCATCAGCATTTTTCCTGTCCCACTGTAGGCTATAGGCCTCTTCTAATACAGAGTAGGAATGAGCGTTATTCTACATGCTTGCTCGAGGCGGTTTGGGCTGGCAATTTCAGAGAATCGTATACTGAAGGCATGAAATACATATATTTTTATTTGAAAATATGGTCTTTAACTTACATAAAAAAGTTTAAAATGAGTGACGACACTTAAAAGCTAATTCTTTACTCTGACAAGGGTAACACGAATTCATGTAAAATTGAAGACTAATATGAGCGGCAGGTGCGAACGCAATCATGAAGTATGGTGACCATAATATACGACAAAACATGGACGTGATTAGGAATGACACACAAACGCAAATTTTCTGTTTTATAACATACCTGATGTATATTTTCTTATGTAGTAGTGTGTATACATTGCCTGTTGAATCGCGGCTTATTTTTTGCCTCCGGACAAGTTCGGTGCGGCTAACAGGACGGTCCCGGTTTTGTTTCGTTTTTGTACAACGTGTGGCTTCCATACTTGAAGATACTTTGATACTTGTAAGTTAATAATTTTGTTTTAAATTTGTTATGTAAAATTATCGTTTGGATTTTGGTAAGAGAGTATCAGTTGTAAAAATTGGTTTTCAAAATTTACAGGGTGAGAAAATAGTATTTTTAATACTTTTATTTTGTGTCTTGGACTAAGGTGATTAATATTTTGTGTCAGAAGATGTAGTTTTAGTGTATTAAGTAAAGAGTGTTAGAAGAAATTTTGAACAGAAGAAAGGGAAAATTAATAATATGATATTTTTCCTGAAAAATATTTTATTTTCTTTTGTTTTTACATATTTTTTATTTCGCATTTTCTTTTTACAATCAAAATCATCAAGGGTTGGAAGTCAAACGCTGCATTTGCAAAATATATAACAATAATAAATAAATCATGCACTATGTAATTGTTTCTATACAAATTATGCCAAATATGAAATTTTATGTCACTTCAAAAATATGATTACACGGGTGCGATCCTTTTTCTACAATAACAATCTATTTCCCAATATTGCACAATTTTGTTTAATATTGGCGAAATAATTGAATAGTAAGAAAAGCCATCCATGAACCATTTTGAGGTTATTTCCAAAGAACAAGCAAATAACAAACATGGTGCAATTTTAACTGCAGTTTTCAAGCTTACAGAAAAATTACACTAATTCCTGTCTCATCAAAACAATTACATAACAGGCAAAAAATAAACATAAGTAAATAAATAACCAAAAACCGCTAACAAAACAAAACCCCGGTCCGAACCGAACCACGGCCGCATCAAAACCGAACCATCCACGACTAAGTCGCAGTCGCAAGTCGCATATCACAAGTCGTCCGACCCGCGTCGGTCGCACGTCACGTCACCGTACACAATGTTAGGACGCATGTCTCACCTTGACAAGGTGACATGTGCGAACAACGTGCGTGTGGGGATGGTCGATAGCAACATCGAACCCTAAGGTCTGTAGGAGGACATTCTCGTTGAATACTAGGTCCTGCGCCTGAAAAGGAAAAGTTTCGTGTTAGGAGATTTTGTGGTCACCCTATTAATTTTACATAAAAAATTAAAACACAAAAATTGTGGTTGTAACTCTCTTAGCTTTAAAATATATATTAGAAGAAAAAGAATATGTATCAGCAACAAAAATAATTTATAATTCGACAATCTATAAACATTAGGTTTAAAATGAAGATTCTAAATACTAAGAAAGCAAGGAAATAGGCAACTATTGGTTTCAGGCCACTTGATAAGTCATGATTTTTACAAAGTTTTACAATAATACAGGTTTTCTGATTCTTAATGACTGTCTGTCGTGCTGCTAGCCAAAACTACTCAACCGATTTAAATGAATTTTGGTACAAAGATGTAGTCTAATCTGAAGCCTGAGAAAGGACATTTTATCCAGCTGCTGGGAGTTATTCCCTTGGGTCACAGGTGCCGCATGAATTTTGGTACAAAGATGTAGTCTAATCTAAAGCCTGAGAAAGGACATTTTATCCAGCTGCGGGGATTAATTCCCTTGGTTCACAGGTGTAACCGCGGGGAACAGCTATACCTACATAATATAACCTATATTGACGTCACAACTTCATGTCTATAGTACATTAAATCGACTGTACAATAACACCGATCGGACCATTACAGTCTAAGTACGGATAGACACGAATACGACATTGTATAACACGGGCTTCCCATATGACGCGCATAAAACTTCCAGAAGTACTAGTTGACACGCAATGTTCTAGATTTTGGTGTTTCTAGTAATTTGGGGTGGTTAGGTCATCATTTTGTTGAAGAATAGTAGAGTAGAAAATTTAATACTCGTAAGAAGAAATGGTATTGTTGATAGCAATATAAAAGTGCCAGAGACCTATATGTATCCCCGCTTGGCGCTAAAGGATTACTTTTATTGGTCGTTAGAGACCTAATTCGGAGTGCGACAGATTCTCATTTGTCAATATGACCTGTATGCGGATGGTAGGATATTTGTATTGAGAAAGATAGACTGAGCAACGGTGGTCAGACACACTTGCTTTAAAATAACCGATCAATCTCATTGGTTGTAAAGCTGAATCCGGAATTCCCCGGTTGCTTAACGACTGAGTTTTCCACAGTTAAAATTAAGTGTTGATGATCTTTCTACCAGTTTTCACAACTTTCAGTGGGACCTAATATCGTTAAGGTTTACTTCTTTCATTGAACATAAACTAAAATCATTACATTCAAATGATGCACACCCGCAGGCCGTACACCTTTTACCCGACAGTTACGCACAAAAAGTACTCTACATTAACAAAAATAAATCACCTGTTCTTGGTACTGTTCAGGCGACAGGGCGGTGATACTTTCACCTCGGTGGAGGCACGTGTGCCACTTTTATTACATATTCTAATTTCCTTGGCTGCTCCTCCACCTGAAAATAAGAGGTAAATCATTAATTAAGATTTTGAACGTGAATGTAGATTGTTATCAAGGGAAAGGACGATATGACGGCAGATAAAATAATATGGAAGCAGACATACAGACGTCTGACACCAGTCTAACTAAGTGGTATTGGGTTGCCCGGGTAACTGGGTTGAGGGTCAGGCAGGGCAGTCGCTTCTTGTAAAGCACTGGTACTCAGCTACGTCCGGTTAGACTGGAAGCCGACCCCAACATAGTTGGGAAAAGGCTCGGAGGATGACGACATGCAGACATCCTTATCCGTGTGAGAGGAGGCCTGTGCCCAGCAGTGGAATGATAAAAGGCTGCAACAGTAACAACAGACATGCTGTGCCAACTTTAACCTTAAATGCAATTGGGATAAGGGCAGGAAGATGATCATGAATCAATTTAGGTAGGTATTCATTTGTTGGTCTCATTTCCTACATTAATTCTAGATTAATAAGATTATGTAAGTTCTGTTGTGTTAGGTCATACATAAATCAGAGCTTTGCAGAAGATTGGCAGAAAAATGTTGTGTTTGAACAAACATCGCCACTATTTTGAACGATCCTATTGATATTCTGGGAATTCAATCTTTAAACGGTCCAGTGAGTCCGTAACAATGGTATCAAAACCAGTGGTCGAAAATGGTGACAACACACTTGCAAACTATTGAATAAACTACCTGATTTTGGACAAGTGATTCCACTGTAGCAGATACGAGCTTACAAAAGATGAATAGCAACGCACCCTTCGCACATAATATGTGGATCATTTTGAAACATTTCAAAAGTCACTTGTTACTTGAAGGACCAAGTACCTGCGGACTACATGAATTTTAAGCCACAAAAACTGTCGAATACGTTTCTTTGTACAATTGTACATTCCATATCAGGTAGACCCATAGACAGGTACATTATTTTATTTCTTTCAGCAACTTTGGGATTACACTTGACCAAACATTTTTCTAAACTTGCGAGGGTTGTCAAGGTGTCTAGGAGGGATGAAAAACATGAGACATAGAGTGTGCTAAGAATGAATGTGGACGGTTGAGAGAGAGAGAGAGAAGATCCAAGAAAAGATGGATAAATTCCCTCAGAGAAGACATAAACAAGAGAGTGAAGGTTATTATGACAAGTGTCAGAGAGGAATTGAAGCGGAAAACATATTGTGCCGATAAAATTGAGATCAGGACAGGAAGAATTCTTTTCAAATAATAAACGTAAGACATATAAATGGGCCAGTCAGGCAGACAAGTCTGTTGAATCAAGGTCAAACGCGACATTGATGAATGTACCAAACAATGTAGTTGGTATTATTCGCGATTTTGCGGTTTTGTAGGTCAGAGACCTTGAAGTGTGGGTGAATATTGTAAGTAGTGATTAATTTGGTAGAACTGTTGTAATTTCCGCGTATATACTGGATATATTTATGTTAGATAGATATGAGAGAGATAGATGAGAGATTATGAAATGCAAATAAAAAAACATATCGCAAGAAGGACGCAGCAAAAGGTTGATACAACTCAAAGAAATAAAGAATGTAACTTTTTCATATCTAAAGGAATCCAAAATAGTTTGCAAGCGTGAAGTTTTTGCCGGTCTGGTGATTTTGGCACAGTTGCTTCATAATGGAAATTACTCGAAAAGTCTTTATGAGAATTTATTCCAAGAATTCGTTACCTAACTATTAATTGGTAGAAAGACACTCAACTCATTAAAATAAGAGGATTATAAAAAAAAACAGGCCGTGAAATTTTATAAATCGGCAAAAATCCTACCTGTTGTATGGACACCCCATATTAATTTATTTTTAATGGTATTATGTGAATATTTGAGATCTTTTTTATTCAATCCTATAATCCGAAAAGCCGCTGACAATATTAGCAAGCTTTCGATAGGCAGCAAAAGCATTCTTACACATTGACCTACTAAACGCCTGATACACTTTCAAAAAGTTGTGAACTGAATGGCAAACAAATTCACGACTTGATCGCAAGAGTTGATTTCGTTCTAAATACTGCTCACTATTCATAGTTCAAAGTTCAAATTCTGGGTAGTCAATCGTGTAATTTTGGTGCTAAGATTAGACTTCTACATAATGAATAGGCATGCAAATTCCAGACATAGCATTTTTTCATGCTACAAGATTTTAGTATCGTCCAGGAACATTCATTAAGTCATTCATAAACGCTAGGATTATCGTAATGATGAGCTAAGTTTTTCCTGTGTTGGGGTTGGCTTCCGTTTTATCAGGATTTTCATAACCGAATATGAAGCCAGTTCTTTTGTTTTTCATGGATACTTCGTATGGGATAGTCTTTCGATTCGACAATAAAAAATAACCAGGCGCATCCTAGACGAACAATTAAATTGCGCAATATTAGACTGTGTAGAGTTAATTGATAATTGTGCCATGATTTTTGGGGATTGGACTTATTAATCTTGGAATAATGCACAACATTATTGTTGGTCCAGAAGCCGTCTGACAGAAATAAAGTGAACCAATAAAATATAAAAAATACATACCTTCGCAGCGAGGAACAGCGCTGCAGCAGCTATAGCATTCCTGTGGAACTGCGTGAACGAGTGGAAGGCGTAGAACCTGTGCATATACACTATTGCCGTGTTGATGCAAAGTTGAGAGCTGTGGGTTACTGGTTAAGGAAACATATGCGTTTTGGTACAAGTTACATAAAAATTAATATTGCATGTGCAAAAATTCTTAAATCGTCTGGTATAACTTAATCCAAATCTAATTAAACATAGTGCGCTAGTTGTTTCCCGCATCCCGTGGAAACTATTTCCCGTACCCAGATAAAATATGGCCTATGTAACCCGGATGTAGCTTCCCAAAATCCCAGGAGTGAATGAATCAGTACAGCAGTTTTGAAGCCTTTAAGCCGCTAACAAAACATTGTTTTCTCTTTATAATATCATTACTATAGCTTATTTGTCCCGTTCTAGAGCGGATATCGGGACAAAACTGACCTCAAAACACTAAAGTTTTGAGCATGTTATTACCTGAGAGTACACAGGAAAAATACAACCAAGAAACCACCAATCAGGTAGCGAGTTTTGCAAAACCGTTAATCATTCCTTGGAATTCGGACTCGTTAATGTTTTATCAGGAAAAAACCGGTACCACCAGGATTGAATACTTGGAAAAAACACGACCCGAATATGGGATGCGTTCAGCTAATTTTAAAATTTACGCACGTTGGGCCATAAAATTGAAAGTGCTTAGGCTTACCCGAACACATGCCTAGATACCAAACTTATAAGTACCTAGATGAACCCGGTACCCAGAGCGAAGCCTGCTGGGGCTGCGGGATTGTTCGAAACAGTTACCGCGGCCCTGGTACATGAAGGGCTCCAGAAGGAACATGGTGGGTTTTAGTCAGTAAGAGTCTGACACTCCCTCACGCTGCACCCACAGGGAGGGAACATTTAATGATTTTCTAACAAAGAAAGGTACCTAGATGTCTATTCTATTCTATTCTATTTTTATTTATGGCAATCCATGTCGATGCAAACGTCGACGATTCTGCCAATGACAAGTGGAAGGAGAAGCAAGTAGTGCTTGTGATTGACAAAAGGACAAAATTAAGTTGATGTTGTAGTCAAACTTGTGTAACTTATCGTGTTAGTAGGACGGCACTGAAACAAACAGAAATACATTTACATATATAAATAATAACAAAATGTTAGTAACATAAAACAAGTAACATATATACCACATTTATACAAACAGTGGTCTAAATAGATAGGCCAGAGTTTATAATTTAATATTATTACGATGGATGGACATCAATAGCGCCTGGAGCAGTTCTGGACAGGAGTAAGTTAAGAGGAACGGAAATTAGTAGGGAGAGGAATCTTCAGTTTTGGAGACGACCATATAAATCAAAAGATGAGTTATTGGGACAATTAAAAATATATGGTCCAGGGAACCCTCATCCAGTCCACACTCGCAGAGAGACGAGTCCTGCACCCGAATTTTGCGCAAGAAGACCGGAGTACAACAATGTCCTAAACGTATCCTGCATAGAACCGAAATAACTTGTTTAGGGTATTTTTAAAACTAGTAAACCACGGTTTCGATTTTACTGCCGGTTGGATAGCGTAGTACGAACTACCCTTCTTTCTGCTGGAGATATTCCACCATTCCTGCCACGAGGTCTCAAGACTCAATTTAGGTACGTTTAGTAGGTCATGCCCTTGAAGGAGAAGTGTGCAAGGTCCGCTGATTCAGATGTGCATGCATCTTTAGCCAATGCGTCGGCACATTCATTTCCCGTTATACCGCAATGACTGGGAATCCAAACTAGGTGGACAACTTTCTCTTGCCGAGTGCAAGAGAAAAGGGACTTTTTGATATCTAGGACAATAGGACAATGGAGTTTAGATCTAAAGGGATTCTGGGATAGGGCTTGGAGGCAACTAAGGGAGTCAGTAAAGATAACTCCGAAGTTGATCTCATGGGACTCTATAAAGTGACAAGCTTCCAATAATGCCACGCACTCGCCTGTAAATATAGAAGACTCCTTTGGGCATCTGAATTTCATAATAATTTTCGAGTTCTGGTAATAAACCGCGGCTCCAGTATAACCGTCATTGAATTTGGAAGCATCCGTGAAGAACCTCTGAAACCCAGACCATCGTTCACCCAAAACCGCATTAAAGGTCGAATTTGCCGATGGGGAGTTTTTAGATATGCCAATATTATAAAATATATTAGGAGTGAAGCAGAGTACATCATAGGGATAATTAAATAAAGGAAGCCTGGGATGTGATGCAATAGGAGATTCTAAATTTTGAAAAAATCGGAATGCTTTAAGGAATAAGGGGATTTCTTTATGTTCCCAATATTTTGAGCTGTGACAAAGAGTGTCAAGCTCTCTGAGTTTTGGGATGAGAGGGTGGGATGATTTAGGAATAACCCTGGACAAAAAACGGGAAGCAAGGTACTGACGTCTCAGGGCTAAAGGAGGTTCAGCGCATTCGACCTGTAAGGCGTTAATAGGCGACGACTTCATGCATCCTGTGATGATCCGGAGGCATTGAGATTGGATCCTATCTAAGCCGGCCAAGGCACCCTTGTTACCAGGAATCACCAAGTGTGACCCATAATCCAGAATGCTACGGACTAAAGCATTATAAATTAATTTCATAGTGAAGGGGTGTGCCCCCCACCAGACCCCAGAAAGAGCTTTCAAAATGGAGATGACTCGTTCGCATCTTTTGATTAGATAATTTATGTGGTGAATACCGGATAATTTTGAATCTAAATAAACCCCTAAAAATTTTGCCTTTTTGGCTATGGGGATGCCTTGACCTTGGATGTTCACTGAGACCTGAGGGATCAGTCGTTTTCGGGAGAAGATCACTACCGAGCTTTTTGGGGCGGATAATGAGAGACCATGGTCCAGAAGCCATGTGTGCAGAGAGTCCAGGGAGAGACAGAGAGATGAGGCAGCATCCTCGATGGATGGATTGACAACATACAACGCCAGATCATCAGCGTATTGCAGTAAATGACAATCAGAATTAAGGCTGGAGCCAATGTCTGCCGTGTAAAGATTGTAGAGTAAAGGGCTTAGAACAGAGCCTTGAGGAAGGCCCTTCCACGTCTGCCTCACCTCGAATACCTCCCCCTGCACTCTGAGCATTAATGAGCGAGACATAAGGAGTGCGCATATACATTGTACCATCTTACCCGGAATCCTCAGCTGTTGCAGTTTCTGCCTGAGAACTGGAAGAAGAACGCTGTCGTATGCGGAAGATATGTCAAGGAATGCGGCTACAGCAGATTCATTTTTGGAAAAGGCTGTACGGATGTCGGTTACCAAAATTGCCACACTATCCATGGTACTAAGCCCCTTTCTAAAGCCAAACTGGTGGCTCGGCAGTAAATCCCTAGACTCAACCAACCACTCAAGCCTATTTTTAATTAAGTGTTCCAGTAACTTGGCCAACACTGAGGACAAAGCAATTGGTCTAAGGCCATTCGGATCATCAGCAGTCTTGCCAGGTTTCAAGAGCGGAATAACTATTTGGACTTTCCACTGGTCAGGAACCCAACCATATTGATAGCAATAATTGATAATTTCCAGGAAGTATTGCTTAGCTTGAGAACCGGAATGAGCTACAAATGAGTACGGTATGCCGTCTATGCCTGGGGCGGAATCCCTAACATGACGTAACACCGCATCAAGTTCCTCCAACGAAAATGGTTCATTCATAGGATCGTCCAAAATATTTACAGGCGGTAGCAGAAGTTCTGGAAATGAAGGAACATAGGCTGGAGCAATTTTGTCGAAGAAGGATTCAGCAGTTTCTCTCGTGATGGGGGAGGAGATAGATGGGGAGCAGCCTCGCCTAAAACGGTTAATGCTCTTCCATACTGCTGATATGGGAGTGGAAGGGGATAGAGAAGTGCAAAACTTAACCCAACCACGACGTTTCTTCTTATGAAGAAGCCGCCGAGATTGAGCAAACACTCGTCTGTACCGTAGGAGATTGTCGCTATTCATCGCTTCATTGTACTGTTTTTCGGCCTCTTTCCTTTCTTTGACAGCCGATGTGCATTCTTGATCCCACCACGGCGGTGACGGGATTTTATTTCTGGCAGAGTTACGCAATGAAAAGGAAGTGTCTGCACTTGAAGTAATGGCCGAGATAAAGCCATCGTAACAGCTCTTAGCATGGCAGTGACCAGAAGAAACTTGGGAACTCGAAGTTAAATTTGGAAGCAAACTGATTTTCTCCTCCAGTAAAGATGAAAACTTCGACCAATCAGGTTTGGTCAGGTTGTACTTCAATAGTGGAGGAGAAGTTTTCTCTAAATAGGTTTTATTAAGAAAAGTTATAAGAATAGGGTAGGTAATGGTCGCTACCATGCGTAAGGCTAGTACATTCCCAATGAATTGATGCCGCCAACTCTACTGAACAGAATGTGAGGTCTACACAACTCTTTTGCTGACCGGGGAGGGATCTACGAGTAGGACTACCATCATTTAGGATGCAAAGGTCTAGGTCATCCAAGATTTCTACTAAACCTTCCCCAAAAGAATCACAGCGATTGGAACCCCATCTAAAATGGTGACAGTTGAAATCACCCATAACAAGGACGGGTCCTACAATATTGTTTAGAATGTCTCTAATAGTACCTAAGAACCTGTGCTGTGGGTGGGAGATATAGACAGATAAAACTGTGATACCTTCAACTCTACCTGCGACTACATTCATGTCACCATCCAGAGCAGAAAGGCTTAGGGTTGAGAGTGGAACACGATTATTAACAAGGAGAGCCGACCCTCCATAGCCATCAGATCTGTCACATCTGAGAATATTAAAAAGTGGTATATTAAAACTGAGACTCGGGGTAAGCCAAGTCTCAGCAATTGAGCAAGCCAAAGGCTTGAATTTATTGAGAAGGAATATGAGGTCGTGTTTCTTATGCCACACGCTCCTCACATTCCATTGTAGGAATATTTGACGGGACGCCATTTTTAATATTTGAGAGCAAGTTAACTAGTTGATAGGCAACGTTGGACGGTATTTGTGCATTATTAGAAGATAAAATTGTACTTAAAAGTTTAACAAGAATTTCTATCAGTGATGAAGTATTATTATCGACGAATGGGTTATTTAAAGCGCAGCCATCAGGCTGTGAAGATGCAGGGGAGTTAATGATTTGCTGATGAGCAGCTTTATCGTAAGAGGGAGATAGAGGGGCATGGGTCTTCGGCTTAAGAAAAACGGTTTTGCGATATGACTGAGTGGGGCAGGAACTGCTTTTGTAGCATTCGCGTAGTTGCGAGAAACAATTGGGATAGTTTTGCTGGCCTCAGCATATGAGAGGACTTCTCAGCCATAACGGTCTTAATGGCCTTCTGTCTGCCCAGCTCCGGGCAAGATTTGCTATTCGCAAAATGATTCCCCGAGCAGAGCACACAAAATGCCTCCGCCTCAGAAATGCTGCAACCATCACCAGGGTGATCATGGCCGCATTTACTGCAGCGGGGTTTAGACCGGCAAACAAGTTCCACATGACCGAACCTACAGCACTTACGGCACTGGATGGTGGGGTAGACATACTGTTGGACTGGGAGGAAGTATAACAACAGAAAACTCTTTGTGGTAATACCTGACCGTCAAATGTTAGAACACATGTTTCTGTTGCCTTAAATTGTGTCACTCCATCAATCACCACTTTCCTATTTATGCGTCGCACTTTTAGAATTTCACCACAACCTGAGGGGACTTGTAGATACCTTTGAGCTTCCTCTTCATTTAGATCAGTGGGCACACCAGTAACAACACCCATGCGAGTAATATTGAAAGTAGGGATAGACGCAACAAAACTATTTTTGGAAAGGATGTTATTAATAATAAATGAATTCGCATCCTGAGGGGATTTGAATTCTACCGACACACGGTTCCTGCCAACTTTTTTAACGCCATCGCGGACAATGCAAGTTATGTTGTGTTTTTGAAGGAATATGCCAAAAGTAACTGGATGCAGAGAGGTACCGGTGTTAGGCTGGGGTTCCAATCGAGAGACGTGTACAATGAACGGTGCCTTATCAGTAGCAGAGTACCTGCTGCGGCCAATTAAATTCTTTAGTTGTTTCGGTGGCGGGGTTGACACGGCAATGTTTGCATCATCTCCGGAGCGTTTCCTGGCATTCGAGGGTGATGAGGTGAGAGTCCGCGATGCTGCAAGCAACATCGGCGAATTGGGAGAGTGGGTAATTGGGGAAAGAGCAGCAAATGCAGAGATGTCGGGAGGATCGGGGTCGGGGGGTTTATTGAGTTCCATAGTGCTTGTTAAGCCTAGTTAATTACCTAAATAACACTACACTACTGGTAACAAACACAAGGACAACACACAATCACAAAAATAAGTCACAAAAGATCACTAAAACACTGAAAACAGCTGAAAATTCTAGGCACACGTGCTTACCAAAGACACTCTGTGGCGAGAATCCTTATCTTCGATCACATCTACCTAGATGTCGCTGCGTGTATAAAGTGTGTTGAGCGAGACGGTATTATAATCAGCGATTATAAAATTCTCAGTTATGGAATGTTCGTAATAAAGCGTAAAACTCAAGGTCACTGATTGTTCGCTAGGTATTTCATACTTTATGACTTTACCAGCACGTTGTATTTAATAGTAATGGCGTTTAAGTTCAATTGTCGGCCACGGGGCTGTTCTTGTTTATAAGGAGCTCAGCCAGCTGCGTAGGACATATAGTGCACAAGCATTCGCGCAGACACAGATGCACTCCCTATTACTTCACTCTCATAGCCCGATGGGACGGCAATCCGACACGACCGAGAGAGATCAGGCGCAGGACCGACATTGCCGTGCTCTCTGAGGTACGGGTTGTATTATAAAGATTATTCTGTCTCTGTTCTAACGATGTTTTATTTCTTCCCCACTCATTATATGTGCGGTGGAGTGATGACTTGTGCAAGACGGCTGGCAGGAGCTGGATGCGAGAAGCCGAAAATCGATCTCAGTGGCGTGCACTTGGAGAGGCCTGTCCAGCAGTGGACTGCGATAGGCTGATGATGACTCATTATATAACGTTTTGCCTAGCCTTTTCTCAGTGAAGATAAGCTTGAGTTACAATCTAACTACCTGCAGTTGTAACCTGATATTTAGCATGAACCTACTGTATAAACACCCCAGATAATGTGTTGAAACTTACGTCTAGAACCGTTAGATACGTAGGCTTTGTTTGTAAGCCTAATAATACATGCGTATTATGAGAAATAACGGTAAAATACACTAAATCTGGCTAGCTTTTGAGAGCGGTTTCACCCACATCCCTCCCGTTTGGTCTACTTCACGCACCCGGATAAACAGTAGCCTATAGCCTTCCTCAATAAATGGGCTTTCTAACACTGAAAGATTGTTTCAAATTGGTTGTTCCTGCCGCCCTTTATAATATGACTTCTTATATCTCTCTACAACTTTTTATCTTAGAAAATACACGTGTAAAGCCAAGATTTTCTTAGATAAGTTTCCATGCACGTGGCATATAGGTACCTACTTAGTTTCATCTCAGTAATTACATAAAACAGTATAATTAAACAATAATTTTATCGCTGTGAAGCCAGATACGAACCGTTCGAATGTCAAGGCAGAGAGTAACCTCTATGTTAAAGACAATGACCTTATTACCATATTTAGAAAAAGTTAAAATACGCGAGAAACGGAAAAATATGGTTCTATTGAAGTTATGAGTCATGTTAGTCCAGCAACATGAAGTACCTAGAATACATAAATTGACTTACGGCCAAAGACTGAAACTATACTCAACTATTGATTTCGCCTTGGCTTGAACAACTTCCCAGGACCATATCCAGATGCGGAAAAGAGGCGGGTAAGAGACACCGCTATGAGTTTACTTTTCTTACACTGTACAAAGCCACACAACATAATTATGTATCTGTGGAATAACATGTCATCATGGGTCACCGGGTAACTGGGTTGAGGAGGTCAGATAGGGCAGTCGCTCCTTGTAAAGCACTGGTACTCAGCTGAATCCGGTTAGACTGGAAGCCGACCCCACCATAGTTAGGAAAAAGACTTGGAGGATGGAATAAGACATCATCAGTCCAGACAAGTACTGGTTACTTAGATATTTTAATGTCATTGACAATGAAATTTTCTGTGTAAAAGTTAATAAAAAAAATATTCTACACTCATTAGGCCTAAGAATCATTTAGGGAACATTCTAGAAAATAGACTATTGTTGTGCTATTGCCTGATGGGAGATAACTTTCACTGAGAGAAAGTTAGTCTAAACCATGTAACTGACTTTCTAAAATGGGGTACAGTTAGGCAATTTATTACAGGGTGGCCTATGGCTACAATATATTATTATGTTCAGAAGCTAATTTAAATATAGATAAACAATCATACAGACCAAAAAGGTATAGCTGTGAACAGTTCTCAACAAATACACAACTTCACGCTCCCAAGTTGGCTATATTCACTATAGTCAAAATGCATGAAAAACACACTAGACTAGGGTATGTGAAGTGGTGGTAGTATGTGTCCAATACCATACCATACACTACAAATGGGCAATGTTATTTGACATGATGAAGTTTTACGATAAAATTAAAAAATATTTGGCTAAAATCCCATGTATGCACACAACAGGCAAAAATAAGCAGAATAAATAAACGTTAAAATATTATTCAGTCTCAACAAATAACTGAGCTTATCATGCGAAAAATAATACTAAATAATTCAACAAAACAAATCATACCAAATAATTATCGGTGACACTATTTCATGTCATTAATTAACTATTTCAGCCAACTAGCAACATAATAAAGAGACAAGGAAATAACATATTTTAACACAAGAAATATAAACCTACAATGCAACATAGAATAATTAAATACAAGGAAATCTTATGCAATTTGCGGCAAACTTGTTTTTACCGTATGACTCATATTTTTCCTCCTAACTGTTTGTCACGCTACTACATACACACAATGGCTGGATACCTATAACCAATTTATCAGTGTGATTCATACTGTACATTCTGTTTTAGTCTGCTATGGAAATATTATTATTTTTTGCTCATTATCTTTTATATTAATTAGCTATGGTAGTGTTTTGGCGATGTTATGAGTAGATTTGGAAATTTTAGTGATAAGGATTTTATAATTTTTGTTTGTCAGGTTTGGGGAGTCAATGAACTTTTCTATAGTTATAAGGTTGTCTAATTAGCTGATGGTCAGCTGCTTAGCCTGTTCTTAACTATGTTGGGGTCGGCTTCGGTCTAACCGCTGGGTATCAGTAATTTATATGGAGGTACTGCCTATAGAACATCCTCAAACTATTTGCCTTTTATAAGGCGGATTTTCATACTTTCTGGCTTTTAACTACCTGTATTGACAGCTGAAGATATTCAGATAACAAATAGAACTTGTCATGACAAGATGGTCACCCATGCACATGTTAACCGGGCCACAGGTTGCTTAACCTTATGATCAATAATACTGCTGTTTTAAAACTGTCTACTTGCAATTGAAGATGCATTATCAGTATGTATCGTTATTGAAAACAAAATAAACAAAGAAAGTATAATTTTCAGCATGATTGCTCAATTTGAGTAAGACAATGCAATCGCTATTTCTAGATATCAATTCTGACAGCTTAAGTATATGATATCACATAACATATTATGTATACAATATATTATTATTGTGTATCGTACCAGCCGCCATCGCGTGATTTTTATCGATAAAAGGTCAAGACATTCCGAATTCACGGGAAAGTCCGAAACTTATTTTTTCTGGTTCAAATTGTAAAACAAATAAAGTAACTTATGGATGCAAAATCACAGGTTTTGTTCTTGTTTTTACTACAGGAACATATATATCTGCTTAACAGCATTTATCTCGAGTACGGTTGACTACCAAACCAATTTGAAAAATTCCTTCAGTGTTATGGATGGCCCCTTCATCATTATAAACAAATCTTTTTAACAGTTAAGTCGAAATATCCAACTACATTATACATACAAACTTAACATAACCTACAATGTATTTTCAATTAAGCACCTACACACATCCGGTCCTGCGCGCGTCTCTAGTACTACGCATCTGACCTTTTGAAGGACTATACTAAGGTCAGTTGTATGTCCATTAAAGGATCTAGGGCAACTGACCTGACTATCTACTTACACCCGTTTTATTAATGGACTTTCATTCATTCACTCACATTCAACTTGTGTTTGTCCTACTAATATTTGTAAACAGGCTGTTTGTAAAAAGCATGTAGGTAAGTTTGTTACTCTTTCATAAAAAAGTAGTGTATTGATTTTGATGAAAATTGGCTGTAATATAGCTTGTGTATAACAGCTGAATAAAATAGAGGCTCCCTTCAATAGAGGATTGTCTTCAGATATATGCTATTAGGTACTTACATGGTTTTAACATGTCAAAACTCAGCATAAGCATAACCTGATAGCAATTTTATTAAGATCAAATTAATTAATACTTTTCTAGTAATAAGAAGAAACATTATTTTCCTTTACTACATAAAATGTGCTTACAAGAAGCTAACACTATAATCCATTATAACTTAACTTGCCAATATCTCTATCTACCCATTTGTTACAAAACAAACTTTTACATAAGAAATACAAATACATAAACAAATCTACGCGTGAGCAACATAAATGCGTCATTGACTGTGTGTGACATTATGAAGTGCAATATTAGTACTGTCACAGGTCAGTGACCTCTTTCATTTTCTTATCATTCTAGTTTTCATCTTAGCCAACCGATGTGGCCCAAGTTCACTGCCAGCATAACCATCCATTGTTTACTTTGAAATTGTAATGTGAAATTTTGAAGAAAACTGATGTTTCTGTTGTCAGTGATATAGGGCCTAAATGTCAGAAAACCAGGCATGGAACTTCTATAAAAGTCTGATTTGCATAGCCATGGATAGGTTGTTTACTGTATGTGAAATTGAGTCATAATAAAATTGGAATCCAATGTTTTTGGAGAATCTATAATATCCCTTCAAATGTACACAGGCAAACTGCATACAAGCAGTTCTTGTCGATTTTTGGTGGATTTTAACCATCACTTTTCTGCTTATTTTTATTACTACCAGCCTCATGTAAGAAATGTGCATTTAACTACTGCTGAACATTTCTCCATACCCTTGTATCAAACACCAATGTCATAATAACTACTCATAAAAAATACAAAATTATAACGCATTTAGTCTCAGTCTGATAAGCAGGCAAGTATCAGTATCAAGAAAACATTGAATATTTATCAAATTAGATCATCTTGGTTAGTAAATTATCAAAAATAATCTTATGCTTGTACATATGAGATTATTTTTATACTTATACACAATAATGCATGTATGTAATGAAATTATTCTTGACATGAAATTCAAATCTTGTCATAAAGAGGACAGATTTTGAAAACTTTTCTATCCTGTTTATTGGTTTGCTTTCAAATATTCAAAAACTCTCTAGATAGCAGACTATATAGCCTTCCTTGATAGACAAATACCTAACATTAAAATAATTTTTCATAATTTCATAATGAGATTAGCGTGATTAATTCAGTTTTACAATATTCACGACATTCAGATAGACTTATCAAAGGAAGGAAGGAAGCTGACCCCAACAAAGTTGGGAATAGGCTTGGAGGATGATGAGCTAGACTTATCAAGATAATGATACAGAGTCCCCTAATTATTACCTTTTAAACATTTCTATACAACCCCAATGGCTCATTCTTACACCATGTCAAAACAATGGTTTCAATTTTACCTTAGAACCAACTTTCTCACAATTACCATGAAAAACTAACAATTTCAATGTAGAACTATTTGGAAGGTCAGTTATTTAATCAATGGGGTCAAGGTAGCTTGCCTTGGCATTCACAATACAAGGTTTTACAATAATGAGTGGAATGTCGACAAAAACTATGTTTTGTTGAAAAGCTAGCTTATTCTCAGTGGTTTTACCCACTTCCTGAGGGAACAACTGCCCATACTTGGATAAAAGTAGCCTATTTGTTATTTTGATGTATAAGCTATGTTACTGCAAAATTTCATCAGAATCTATTTGTTAGTTTTAACGTGAATGAGGAACAAAGATCCTTACATTATTTACAAATAGTTTGTGATCTTCTTTTTAAGAAAATTTGGCGAGGAAACGATTTTATATGGTCTCAATATGATTAGTTCTATTCCAACCCCAAAATAGAGTAGAATAAAACCTCTTATGGACTTAAAAGTATTTTAGGAGTTACAGAAATGAGAATTGTCCTAAAATTGGGTATTGCCACATACTGAAGATATAAAGATTGGTTGTGAAGAGAAAGTGACCAACCCAAATTCCTTTTAAATCAAGAGTTTCCCAAAAACATGTTTTCAGCCAGCCACTCGATAAATTTCTTTTTTTACATTAAAAGGTTTATTCTTGACTTTATCTCTTCCGTTGGCTAAGAATTAGGAAATGCGACTGAAAATAGTATGTTTTAGCCGTTTATAGTCAGGTCAAAGTTTAACAGGAAAAACTGTATTTTGAAGTGTTTTCGCTGCTTGTGTTTACAATATAACCGATGTTTTGTATTCAGGGTTTTACCCAAAGAACATGACTATGTTTCGAGATAAAACTTAGCTTGGTGGCTGTAGATGCAAGATTTCTGCTACAAATACATGTTTTGATATCAAGATAAGGCATATACGTCAATTTTCGAACAAAAGTACAGAAGAAATTACGTTTGTTATCTATGTTTATAACGTGCATGTACCAGGAAAACATGATAAGGTGAAGATCACGAACGATTTACGTAGAATTGCGCGCCACGCGCGTGTTGTATGTAAAAATCGTTTGTATCGAGTAAATTTAGCTCGGGCAAGCAGGTCGATCACTCACGGAGGCCCTACGTCATCCGCGCAAGCGTCCCGTAGCTTCACAGCTGTAAGATCAGTGACCTCGAGAAAAAACCACGCTATCATGCGTGACCCTAACCTAAATACAAACATTTCGTACATTTCAGGTCCTTTCATACATATTATAACTGTCTTACCTCTAGAAAACGGTCCGTTACTCACTGTCACGCGGGAAATCCCACACTACCGAGCGAAAGTGGCCACAGTGACGCCGCGGGCCAGCCGAAGTTTCGTCATCATTTCACTATATTTCACCGTCACAACACACTTTATACACTTCTTTATGCATCTAAATGCATGCTAGCGATGGTTACGCAAGTAAAAACACATTTCGTTAGCGTGTTATACGCACTATAAGCACATGACTCGACAAAAACATTGAACTGAAAACACCACATTTTGAAAAAGGATACACTTGAAGCCTCTGTCCCATATCCTGTATTAAATTCGCGGCCTGCTGCCGATATGCTAATTCTTTATCTGCATCTAAACCGCATTTTCTGCTTGGAGAACTCAGTAATTGTTCTTTTGTAAAATACCATTTTTCTTGCCCTCCAGCCATTGAACGGATGTTCCGACTGCCCGCGAGAAAGCACGACGGAGAGCAGAGCTCCGTCTAAGTGCGTGAGTGGGAAAGGGATAGCGCTATGACAGCGGCGACCGGACGTAGACCACGTTAACATTTGAGAGATTTAAAACTAATAGTTTAACATTTTGAATGTACAACACTGATATTTATCACTAAGTAAGAACTAAAAATTAAATACGTTTTTTGAAAACAACAAATTAATTATATAACGATTGAGAAATTTTCGTCTCAACATAAATTCGCGATAGGTATTCTCAAACGGACGCCATTGTAAAACTTGGTGGTTAACGCAGTGAGGTCTCCGGTGACAGAATGTTGATCTGCAACAATCACAGGTATGTTTCACTTTATCACTATGTTTCATTGTATAGTATAAACATTTCTCTTTCTTTTGTGCATATTTTTGACGTGATTCATTAACTTTTGAAGGAAATTAGACAACTTTAAAATTACGGACCTAAATACTCTGTCACACCGTGCAAATGGCCGACCCACCACTGTTTACAATACACTTTACTATTTCTTTGGTGAAAAAACGTTAGATTATAACTGAAGTTACTGCTAATGACACCATAAATAATTAATTAATTTTCTAGGCGATTTAGTGTAATCAGAGTTTTAGAAATAAAGGTAATTAATTAATGAGTATGAGTATTGACAATTTATTGTTGAGTCGATGAAGTGAAATTTTGCGCGGCTACGTGGATTTGCGCGATTACGACGAAAACAGTATAAAAAATAAGTTTTCGTGTGCTCTAATTACGTAATATATAAAGTAATTGAGTGTTTCTTTATTGTTCGATATTTATTTACTGTATTGTGTGTTGGTGTACATAATTAGAGTATTTTATTTTCCAAAGAACTATGTATTCGTTTAGAAGTGAAAATGTTAACCAGCTGCATGCGCATAATATTCGGATTACCGAACGTAAGTCCAATCAGACAAAAACCGATCACTGTAACCTGTTTTGCAATAAGCATTAAATAAACCGTGAAGAATCTAAACACACAGCAATCATAATATGTAAAAGTTTTCAAACACATAGACAACTTTTGCGCACATTTTTCAAGGCTATTCAGCTCTTACGTTTCTGTTTACTTGCCCATTACGTTAATTTTGGTGTTCATGTAGCTTAACTACACATATTTATGTAATTTCTTGATTTTTATTGCTTAAAATTCAATATTCTTACAAATCATGTACCATCCAACATGTTTTCTACCCACGCGAACCTGCCACTCTCATTCTAACTTCCATTTTTCCAGTTGATTCTTCGAGTGCTATGTCTCAGCCCCAACCTCAAAGGTGGTGCATCTGCCCAAGATCAGGATGCTGAGCCGAGGGGGCAGAGCGCCTTCAGGCGTTCGCATCACCAATGTGAAGTCCATCAGGCCACCTGACCCTGAGGCTGTGAAGAAACAGGAGGAAGTCAAGCTTAGAGCTCAGGTATGTATCTTTAATTTTGTTTTTTTTAATCTGGCAACCCTTCTAGACAGTGTTGGTGTTGCCATCATACTCATTTATAAAATGTTGCCATCATAGAGCCTAATAGGTTGGTAATAAAAAAGAAGAGTAAAGCTAGATAAAATGTAAGACAGTTATTTTTAAACTGCCTCTAAGTAATTTAATTTATAATTACTCACATACTTACATACCAAAGGTTATTTTTATCTCTGTTCTATAGGTTTATAATGATTTCGGCAACTCCATCAAGGTAAAAAAATATTTTATTGTGGAAACAAACAGGTATCATATAAAAACATTACAAGCACATAAATCACACAGTTTCCACACAAAAGTTATGCACATTTCCAAATACTAACCCATAACCTTTAAAATCCACAGCTACAAAAGAAATAGTATCGAGCCGGACCTGTGCATACAAGAGTTATGAGTGTCCCTTACCAGTGGTGACCGGAAGACAGTATTGCTATCGTCACATACTGAAGGATCCAACTGCACCGTACCGACAGTGTGCTCATACGTATGGCAATGGAGAGCGGTGTCCGATGCCTGCACCGAGTGATGGGAGGGATCATAGGGATACTGGGTATGTTATACGTCTTCTATATATCATCTGCCTAGCCTTTTCCCAACTACTTTTGGATTGGCTTCCAACCTAACCAGATGCAGCTGAAAGAGAGATCATAGAGATACAGAGTATGTAGAAATGTAAAGTTTAAAACACTGGATGGATTTCGATGAAACTTGCCAGTAACGCATACCGGGCAAACATGTTCAGCGCAGATAGTGTAGCTTTCTACCAGTGAAAGAATTATTCAAATGTTTAGACATTGTTTGGACTATTTAGTGGATGGTTTATGACAAGTTTGCACAAAATTTATCACATTTTGTTATAAAATTGTGGACTTCCTATGTAGATAAGCACATACCCACGGCACTAGCATTAGTATAGATTTAAGTAAGTATTTATGTAACAATTATTTAAAATGCTACATTTATTTCCAGCCTCTGCTTCGAGCACGCCCGAGCGGCACTATACGCTCGACAGCGCAGCGCTGCGCCGCCTCCGCCCGTCACTACCACCGAGACACTGCTTAACCAGCTGCAGCATTATGTTAAGTGAGTATATTTGTATATCATTATATGACTAAGCTTTTTAACCGACTGCCAAAAAGTTATGTTTTAAGACTTATCTACTGTAAAGACGAGATTCCACAGTTCCATCGGTGGGCATACAAATGTTTCTTCTGGTTTTCTCGCTCTAGCAAACGGTAGCAAATTGGCCGCAAACATTCTAAATGTTCACGGAATGGCAAGGTTTATGTATTATGTACCATATCTACCATTCTATTGATACCTAAAATGTTTTTCGTTGCCAGTCACTGTTTTGTTTGGAACAAACTTACTAGTTTATTCTTGAGTTATTAGTAAAATTCATCACTTTACAGGACTATCTATATATCATAGGTTTCATGAAAGAAAAACAAGTAATAAATAAAGATAATATATACATATATATTTCAGGCCAGAACGTCATGACGACATCTTGTGCATCATCAGTGTCAGTTGTCAGTGACCCAGCTGAGCAAGAACAGGCCGATCCAGAAATTGTTGATCCATTCAGTAAGTGTAACTAGTTATGCTATCTACCTAGCGTTTACTCAGCTATGTTGGAGACAGGTTCCAGTATTTACTAGACACGGAATGTTGGTATCAGCTCCATACAAGTCATATCAAATTCCCACTTCAAGTAAGCAAAACAAAGATATTTTAGATAGAATATTGAGAACGTTGGTATCTGATTATCTGATCTCCTCATATCACAATACCCTCTCATCAGGGTGATTGGTTGTCAGACTTTTGATTTCTGACTGGCTTGACTGTCAGAGATATATGAAAGTCAGGAGGTCGGGACCACTAGTTTGACGTGCCTTCTGAAATACGGAGGGACTTGTTATGATATAGATGGTCATCCATCAATGGGTCGACCTGTCCAAGCGCTGCTTTATCCCTGAGTGTGTTAAGATGAATGTGGAAGAGAGAGGAGAGGCAGAAGGAAACCAAGTATATTTTCCCCTAACAATGTCTTCTTAATTTTTAGAGCAAATAGACGCAACATCAATCAACAACGCCTACGCTACCGCCATGATGGAGTACGCGAGCTGCAGTGACAGTGACGGCGAGAGCGTGACCCTGGGGCCCGGCGGTGACTGCCGCGCTGGTGACCACGAGGATCTGTCTGATGCTGAAGACGCTCCCTGCGAGGAGACGCCGCTGTGGTGAGTGTGATCTGTCTCAAGACAGGAGTTTTTCGGCATCCCATTCCCTCTCGCCCCGGACCATGGCCTGAACCAGGGCCGGAGAGATCGCCGCCGCCTAAAGCCTCGACGAGGACTGTACCTGCACTGTATGCTCCACCATTTCCTCCGGGTCGTGACGACGGATTTGTCACGCGAGATTTTGAGATAACTAACTAATCGTCGTGATCTTCTTAATAATCATCCTCTGAGCCTTTTCACAACTATGTTGGGGTCGGCTTGTGCTTTACAAGGAGCGACTGCCCTATCTGACCTCTTCAACCCAGTTACCCTGACAACCCAATACCCCTTGGTTAGACTGGTGTCAGACTTACTGGCTGCTAACTACCTGTAATGACTGCCAATGTTGATGTGATGTTCAATGACAGCCGGGACTTACAGTTTAACGTGCCATCCGAAACACAGTCATCGATGTCCAAGAACTACTTAGAAAGTACATACAAACATCATCATCATCTCAGCCATAGGACGTCCACTGCTGAACATAGGCCTCCCCTTAGATCTCCACAGATACCTGTTGGAGGCGACCTGCATCCAGCGTCGACGGCGACCGACATAAGGTCGTCTGTCCACCTCGTTGGTGGACGTCCTACATTTACATACAAACTTAGAAAAGACTTTATGAGGTCTTCTTAGTAATATTATTGTTTAATTTCCAGGAAAGCAGGAGTATACACGGCCGAGGAGGCGGTGAGCGTGGCACAGTCGGCACTAAAGATGCTGCAGTCGGCGTACGTGACACAGATGTCGCGGCTGCGCGTGCTGCTGCAGTCGGCGCGGCTGATGTACCTGCGGGACCTCAAGGCGGAGAGGGATCAGTACTGTGAGTACCCTGGGATCAGGGGCCAGCAAACACAAAAACTTAAATTCAAATTTGGCTGATAAATCAGTACTTTTCAAAACAAAAGACGGCCCCAAAATGCCCACCCTTCACCACTTCCTATGTGTTTTGCTGGGAAGAAAAGTAGTGGAACAAACTCTTTTGAAGTACTGAAGATGCTGCAGTCGACGAACGTCACCAAAACAGTTCAAATTCATGTCATATCTGAAACAAGCGTGTCTAACTTTCATCAATTTTCATCTCTACGTACCTATTATTATACACAGTCATGAACCTAGGTCAGTTCATTAACATTGTCTATCAGACAATTAAATAAAGATTGCGAGGTAGACTCTGATGTGGACGTCCTATGGCTAAAATGATGATGATAATTTTGGTTAAACAATATTCTTATATTTTAATATATTATATTTTCCTTACAGGCAGTATAAACTCTCAGTCCCGAAGCGGTCCACTCACGGTTCGTGAAAGGCGACAACTACGCAAACTGAAGGCGTATGCCAGCTACCATAGAAAACACGGCAACGATGCTGTGTTAGCCAGGAAGATGCATCATAAGAGGGCTAAGGTATGTACATCTTTACTAATATAATATGAATAAACACTTTTGCACCCTTAAAGGTCCGGAACCACAAACCAGTATGATAAATTAGATAGTCAGATTATTCTTTATTGAACACCAAGAAAATTAACAACACAGGAAATCACAACACACAAAAAGCAATGATTTCACTGTAGGAAGGTACATAATTCTTGAGTAACATGGGCTGTTTTATCTGGGTATGGGATGAAATTGGTTATCTATAAGTAGAGCAAAACAAGCACGCATGATATTTGGGAGCACAACCCTCTAAAATATTTATTTTATTCTAGTTTTCACTAGCACACTAGGTATTTCTTGCATGTAGTGCAATGTTATAATTGTGTATATTTTCAAACTTTATCACTCTTTTCGAGATACAACTTTCCCTTTCTGTATAGAACTCGAAAATGGTTTATGCTTTCTATGGGGACAAAAGTTTGTCGAGAACTATAATATAATAGTTAAAAATAACGTTGTTTTTTACTGAATGTTACTTCTTGTTTTTAATAATGAACTATTTAACATTTCCAGCTAAACGACCCGTGTCCCAATCGTCCGATACCGTCGCAAGGCCGGTGTACGTTCACTGAGGGCGGCGTCAGATGTCCTACCCACGTGTTACCTGCAGCTAAACATTGTTTGAAGCATATATTGCATGATAGGCAACAGGTGAGAACTAAATATAGAGGACCAACTTTTTGAAGTTGGTTGATAAGGAATTTTAATGAATACTAGCCGTTTTCCGTCCTGTGGAAATCACTGCCCATACTGGGATAAAATATAGCATGTGTTCACAGGAGATAATGTAGCTTCTTTCGAAAGAATTTTTCAAAACGGCCAAGTAGCTTCGGAGCTTATTCATGTTCAATTAACAATCAAATCTATCCTCTTTATACAATTAGTCAAAATGAGAACCTTCTTTATTTGAAGTCAATTATTAAGAATGAATGATTCTTTCAAATCGGACCAAACATACAAACTCTTCAGCTTTATAATAGTAGTGTTTATTTCCCGCTAGCAGTTGAAGCATTCACCTTAAGTTTTTATCTCGTCTTAATATGTAATATTTTTTATTTTTATATAGGTACTCTTCAACGCATGCGGCGACATTCGAGGCGTAACATCGTGCCGGGAGCCGGTCGCCAAGCTGCCACTACCGTCAGCCGCTTGCCGCTACCACACCGACCCTCCCGTCTATACTGTCTTCACTTTAGAGGTAAATTTCTACTACCACACTGCAAAGGACACTGTGGCATATCATATGCCTAGCTTGGGGTCGGCTTCCAGTCAAAGGCAGTCGAGTACGATAGACTGCACATCAGTGGTAACTGTAATACACCTTAACTCAATAGTAATAAGTACGATTTTCCTATAAAACTGTTTCCACTGACCTGAAGTTGATTGTACCAGTGTTATACAAGGGACACCCTGCATAAGAAAGATTATTAGGGAATCAAGAGATCTGCTGTACCGACTTTGAAAGTCCATAATCGCGACAATTTTAATTCGCAACTGCAACTTCTGACCCCACGTGCAACTGCATGAAATCGGTTGATATCTGAGGCAGTCACCACGTGTTGTAGCTGCTTCTATCCAAAATAGTATCATGTAAATAGAATACATACAGATATAATAGAATCCAGCAGTGCAGTTGCGGCACTTACGGTCGGTAGTTGCAATCGGCCACTCGCTTCCAAAATGTTCATTTCTACTTCAATCTTCCTAAAAAACACATTTACCTTTCAAAACTCACAAAAAATTCTCCCATTACAGAAACACGGGTCAGACACAGAATCGGAACAGCCCTCAACATCAGACGACTCTCACGCGGACGAACTGCTAGACCCTCCTTCAGAGACACTCCCGGACCTCACAGAGTCTCTAACCGAGGTCCAAGAAGACAGAGTGGAAGTCCAGGAGTTGGAAGTCGCATACAGCCAGGATATGACGGAGGAATGACAAATAGCTGATCTGGTTTACCAGATGTATAACGATTTTGAAGTCTGCGATGTGAACGCTGGACATTAAAGTGTGTGAACAAAGAAACCAGTGAAAAGTGTATCATAATTAGGTGTGGAAACTCTGATATTAGGCTTGTGTTAACCAAAACTTGTATGATAAATAAGTAATTTACTTGTTTGTGATGTGGACACGAAAGTGTGTTTAAAAGTATTTTAACTTTCGCGATTTGAACACATATTTGTAGATAATCGGGACTTGAACGCGATACTATGTACATAAAGGTGCAATGTGTGTATGACATTGTTTAACGTCGAGTAAACAAAACCTTTTCTAAACAAATAAACTATTCAGTGAAAAGTGTATGTAACATGGTGGAAACTCTGACAATAGGGCTTATTTGGTTACTTACCGAAAACTTTGATAAAAATGATTGAGTGGTTTAATTGTGATGGGATTATTGACACTTTAATATAAAAGGTGGTTGGTGTGTAAAGGTAAAGACTGACTTGACGTTGATTTGAAAATGAGTGCTAAAATGATCATTTGACTAGATAATGTGACTTGAATCTCGTTTAAAACAATAAACGCATAAAAAGTATTAAAAGTGCATTTCTAAGTGTATTTGAGACAATTTAATACCAAAACAGTTATACTTTATAAAGTGTAAAAATGACTTTCCAATCATGAATTAATGTGACAAATTGAACTTTTACTAGACTTCTGAAAACCAGTGTTAAGTACCTATAACTATTATGTGAACCAATAATTGTGTTTTTAGGATTGTCTCAAATTCTAACGTAAATGGAAAAAGGCTAGGCATAATATAATTAAACTTGGTGATAATAAATAGTGAGAAATGTGACTAAACTTGACTAATGTGGTATTGTGATGTGAAAGATACGTTTTGCCTTGAATCAAAACCTTGTGATAGTTAAGAGAACTAAATAGATTTGTTATTGTGACAAATCAATTTTTGGAATTTGCTTAAAAATTGTATGGTATATAGAAATAAATATGTAACATTTTTGTGAGATAAACTGTATTATTGTAACAATTGCTGAAAAATTGTCGCCCATCGGGAAAATTCTATTTGACAACTGAAAATTATTATAGGTATAGTTAAATAATGCCACTCACCATAAGTACTATAACTTATAACTATTGGTTAAATATGCATTTTTAATATAGAAAAGTATCCAAATATCATATGTAATCTCTTTTATAAATGTTGTAAAAAATAAAACAATACCCACCTTTTCTGAATCTTATGTTCTAGTCTGCAAATGTACCAATGTAATAATTTAAGAAGTAAGAAACCTAAATAAAAACATTGTATTATACTTCGTCAATCTAAATGTTCCAAATAAAAATGATTCCAGTACATATTTTTGAAGTTTATTTCTATTTCTACCCATGTCTAGTAGACCCCTTAGGGTGTCCTTTCCAAAATGTGCCCTAATTAAATGATGATAAGGTTGATATCTATACTTACATAATATATAGGGTTACTTGTAAGTAGGTAGTCCGCATCCTTTCATGAGGTGATAGTATAATATAGGTCAATACGGACAAATTTGACCATGGGATATACTGGGCAAAAGTTAACCCGTTTCAAGATAATCGAATTTCAAGATCTTTTCTTAAAAGTCATCTAGGTACACGTATATATTTTTATTACTAGTTAAAAATCTCGTTTTCGTGAATTGTCCACGCCCCCTCGGAGAGTCAACAAACCCCAGGTGGCCCACCAAGGCCAAAACCTGCCGGGGCTGTGTGCGTTACCCAGGCCAGATGTCGAAAATGGTCATTTGAATCTTATAGATAACACAAGGGAACAAGATTTTTGTTGCATGAAATATTACGACTAATATTGTATATTTTGGGCTGCTAATTGAAGATCTGAAGTCAGAATTTCTGTATCAGCTTTAGTTTTGAGATATCAACAAAACGTGATTTTCAAGAAAAACGCAATTTTATTAACAAAGAGCAGCAGAAGAACAACAATTAAGATGTACCCTATTCCTTCAATCTCATAGCGACAGCCTAACACAACCAGAGTGAAACCACAAGGAGGACCGACGTCAATGCGCTCTCCAATGAAGGGTGCGTCAATCAGCATCTTCCAGGCTCCGGGCTGCCTTGTGAAAATTTCCAAAGCGAGCTCGTCCCGACCCGAGACCCCGCGCACAACAGTCGCACAAGTAAACCAACGACGCAGTTCATATCTACCAATACCCCTAGTCAACGAGGCAGTTCCACGTTTAATAACCTCGTGTAAAAAATAACCTCAACATAAAACTATGGATTGAACAATGGATTGGTCTCACCGGGTTTTCCACTCAACGTGCGTGACGATCGCACATCGCTATGGCGCGCAGTATAGCAAAGCTTTCGCGGACGTGAAGCCACGGAGATGCACGAGCACCAACACTCCGACCTCACAATGACACGTTGGGCTCCTGGCAGGCAGCTGGGATGCTCCATTCAACGTCGTAATTTTCTCGCCATATTGCACAATAATCACCGTCATTGTTGAAACATGAAAAAAAAAAGACAAATTCGGTAAATTTTCTAGCATACCTTCAATAACTAGCTTGACATGTAACAATGGAAACCGATACCATTACCATAACCGTGGTTACCATATTGCACCTTCGCTGAAATTCTTAATAAATCTTCTACTACAAACTCCATTTTAAATTATCGACTTCCATTTTTTTATTTTTAGTGGGTAGGCAATTTATCTTCACGTGGCGAGTTCTCCCGAAATCAGTCTGGTCATTCACCAACCAACCAACATCATGTTGCAGTACGAGATTCACCACCCAGGATTCTTGCTTGTGCTTGCCTGGCTTGATTCAATGCGATAGCAGTGTTGCATCAGGCGTATCAACTTTTGCCACTAGAATCTTCACTTTTTGAACACGTGGGCGATGCAGGGCAATCCTTAACAGATGTGGGCATTCGGATTGTATCCACTTCTGATGTCGGCGTCAGGATCCGGCATTGTTAAATAAAACAAAGAGGTCTTCACACAATCACTTGGTTTATTCCAATTAACACAATATTAGTCACTACACTTATTTATCACGAATTTGTGGGAGGTGTGCACTCGGCAACGGTTGGCGAACGAATGACCCGAGTCCAACTGAGGTAGTCGCTGCGCCCCCGCAAGGGGGCGCGGCTGGCGGGCCACGGGGCTATGCCCCTTTCCCGCGGGATCCAACCGCTGCCCGTTACTACGGGCAGGTCATTGGGTTGCCGATGTAGGCGCGGCAAATTAGGACAGCGTTTGTGCGACGCTGCCCTATGTGTTAATATGTCGTGTGTTTGTTTGCAGGTGCGCTGGCGGCAGCACATTGCCGCTTCTTCACGGCATCTCGGCGGTCAGTCCCCGCCAGGTGAGACCCCCGGTTACCCGGGGGAGGCCCGGCGGGTGACGACCAGCGACAGAGACGCCGGCTCTGCGCCCCTGCACAACGGGTATGCTAGACCCGCGACTGTAACGCTTCCAGAGCTAGCCGGTCACGCTCCAGCCGACGGGCCGATTGTGTATGTATGAGCGGCTTGTATGTGTGTGTACCGTCGCTCAGTGAGTGCGCCACCGTGTGCGCGCTTGCGCGACACGGTATTGCGTGAGTACAATGTTGTGGAGTCGTGATTGTGTGGCGGGTTGCGTCGTGCCTATATTAACCTAGCACACGACGCTCGCCGAATGTATATCGTGTGTGTGGAGTGTCTGTTGTGTGAGCTGGCTGTGTGTAGATGGGTGCAGCCAGCTCGGGTGTCGTGACCCGAGTCGTGCGCGCGCGCCGCTTTATATAAGGTCCACCGTTGACAGATCGACGGTTGACACATCGACGGTGGCGCCGTCATACACAAAAAACTGGAGTCAATTTCCTATTTACCAATAAAATTATATATTTAATATTACCTATAAAATTAGTTGTCGAGATAAAGTAAATGTTGTGCCATAATTTGTATTTGTTCTTTCTTCGGTTGCGAAGTTATTCGAGATTTTGCTGAGGTAACCTTTTTGGTTTTGCTAGATCTCAGAAATGGTTAAGCGGATTCTTATCATACACATGACTTCCTAGGACTTAGTTTAAATTTGTTCGGCAATAATAAAACCAAAATAATGCATATCTTAAAGGTTATTTAATTGAATGAAAAAACATTTCAATTGGTCCCAGCACTCTCAATAAGAAGTCTAAAGACTTACTTTAAACGTTATTTTAAAGCTTGTAAGTGCCTTCAAATGTATGTGAAGTTTCATTAGTATCCTGTAAGTATTTAACAAGTTATGATGATATTCAGTTCTTCACGAGCACGGTCTTGATGCGCGCGGTGTTATTTGGCCACTGGATTGGATATATGATCTGAATGTTATGTCAATTATTAGTTATTTAGATCAGTTGCATATCAGTAAAATTTCAGCTCAGTACATTGGATATTTAATGAAATAATACGATTAAAGTCATTAGGAAGTGAATGACCGTGGTAACCCGACCAAGTTTAGGTGGTTACGAAAAGCGCTATTGCTATGCAATTTAGTTGCGCACAATTTATTGCTAAGTTGTTTCTGAGTTCTGAATCAGAGCGCCTATTTAGTAGCTGGGTTTCTACTTAGAAGATAAAATAAAACAAGCTTGTCATGTAAAAATAAACTGTATTGTCAACAGAAAATCGGCACACATAAAATTATAAAAAATCAAATCATTCGTATAACAAAGTTGTAAAACTTAATACAACGACATCTACAGGAATTTCAATGTTTAGGAATGTAAAAGTTATATTTATTAAAGTTAACAATATTTAAATGCATTTTATTAATAAAATTACATAATTTAATTTCACTGTTACATAGGTAATTTTAAAAGTTGATAGTAACATTGTAATTTATTCAGTTATTTTATTAACTAAGTTGTCATTTATAAATTGAAAAATGCGATTTAAAATTCATGCAATGTTTTTGCTAAAACCCGTAGTTTTCAGACATTGTGCAATTTTTGAGCAACTTGTAAAATTACATTTTCATTTGTTTGTGCGTTCTACGGGTTGCCAGCAAACATATTAAAAGTCAAAAAATCTATGTCAACACTAATACAACAGGAATAAATAAAAAGTTTAATCTTAAATAGTTTTTAATCAGTCGATTTAGAGTTGTGTTTGGAAAATTACGTATTTTAATTTCAAGTACTTAAATTCAATTTTTGGTTTACTTGTAAATAAAGTTTATTCTAGAACCTAAACAAAATTTAATTTTGAATATTTCACTAAACATATTTTTTAATTTAGAGTATATATCATTAAATACTAATGATAAAACTGTAATTTACACCATTGCTGTATATATTAATAAATTAAAAGTAGATTTTTCTATTCAAAATGTACTACGCACAGCTAAAAGAGCAATTTTTACCGTACTTACACAAAATAAATAAAAATTCCTTAATTATTAGACCGATTTTGACAAGAATTTTCAAAAAAATGTATTAATTAATTTTGAAAATATTTACATAATTCCCCATACACAACTCATAGTTGCCTCGCTCCAGTTTTCCTTAGGGTCAAATCATTTCTTTTTCTTCATTTGCTTAGCTTTTTCTTTTCCTCGCGTTTCTTTTCCTTTTCCTTTATCGATTTGTAAAGTTTGTAGCCGAAGAATACTGGAAAAAAGAAAAAAGATTACTTATTACATTTTTATGAGGTTGCGGGTAGTTGCTGTTTCTAACCAGTCTTTCTGAATCAATGGGGAAGACTATACTTAGCGGTTGAACGTTTGATATGGAAGAGAGCTGAAGTTCCAGATTAGTGGCATACTATGGGAGGTTTCTAAGGTACAGCGGAAATGAGAAAACATGCAGCGGCGATGAGGCGATTAAGGTACCGATATCATTATTTGTAGTTTTAATATTTACACGGTGGTATCAATTTCGAGATTGTATTCATTCTGATATTGGATGTGAAATTGTTCAGTACATAAAATTAAGAGAGTAAATTATGAAATTAAAATATATATTATAAGTGCTCGCGATAGACCCAAGCATGGATTTTCATACGGTTTTCACCAATAGTGATTTTCTAGGAAGTTTTAGGCACCTACTAATGTCTACTAATCAGTTTAAGGTTTATGATATGTATTATTTTTTTTATATAGAATATACATATAGGCTATATTCGTAAAAATCTGTCTGCCTAGTTAGTAATATGAAATTGGTGACAACAATTTTAAGCTTCTTAAAGATTAGAAACTACTATTGTTTACACAACCAAATTCATACGTACTTAAATCAGTTTCATAATTAGATAGTAAATATTAGTGAATACCTAATTAAGATTTTTATCAAAGATAAAGATAAATCCGTGCACGAGTTGTAAACAGGTGCTAAATAGGTTATTCCAAAATAATATTCCGCTTACTATGTATTAATAATAATAATAATATGTTTATTTAAGCACTGTCAAATTGTTAATGTATTTGATAAGGTACGTTTACGCGTTATAAGTGAAAATTGTCACAATATTCTCAATATCCGTAAATACGAAAGGCTAAAGTCGTTGCGTTGTTTAACATATTTACCTACATTTATCATACCTAAATCTAATAATATCTATGGAGCAAGGACGTGGGAATGTATGCTACCATCATATTTAAATGACCTGCCCATTGAACTCTGCAGTAAAATAAATCCTAAAAACTGTCAAAAGATACTAAAGAAGTACTTTCTAGACTGCAGTGAGATCTAGAAAGTAACTCCTTATGTATATATAATGTATACCTATGTATAAATGTGTCACCGAGTTGCCGTGGCTGACATACCACTGTTAAACCCGCGATGGTTTGTGTCGGTATATTTACTGTTATGTAACCAAATTGTAAATCTGATATTTTGAATAATAAATAATAAAAAAAAAAAAAATATACCTATAGCTTTTAGATGGGTGACCATACACATTGAGGCCTGTCGGTAGATTCAAGTGAAAGTCCCTGTTTAATAAGAATACCATATTGGTAGTCAGAAGCCAAAACCTTCAAAAAATTAAAGGATCCATTCGTTTTAAAATTATAAAGAGCAATATTTTTGTCAAAACAGACACAATAAAATACCCTACAACTGTTTACTTCAAACAACTTTGAAAAATGAATTATCAAAATAAACAGCTGTTTTGAGAAAATTAAATAGAAGTAGCTATGTCTGTTTTTAGCTACACACGACGTACACATAAACAGTACGCGTAGTTTCTGTCGTAGGTGAACTTGGGCCCAAATACTAGGTTGTAGAATACACATAAAAATCTCACAAAAATCAAACACAGAATTCTTAAACTCCAAAACATACCAATTAAAACTAGAATGACGAACGCAGCCGCGGCCACCATATAAAGCTTAGTCATCACAGCTTCTTTGATCGCATCCTCAACTCCAGCCAACATCTCATTATTCTTCAACCTCATACTCAATTTACTAGCAAGACCCTCTTTTATCTTCTTAGCAAACTCTGCCTTATCTTCGTCAGTCATATCCTTGAACTGAGCCAAAACTCCTCTTAATTTATCCCTTATTACCTCCGATTCTTCATCACCCGGTTCTACGGCTACCATTTTTGTAGCGTATTCAAAAGATCCATATTTGCTATAGATTCGGTCAGCTTTTCGCTGATCACCGTGCCTAAAGATGGTCCATCTTCTGTAGGGAAATCTAAGTGTTCTTGGTCAGCCATTTTCTGTTTTTGTAAGAATAGATTTTTGAAGTTTCTGTTTATTTTAGCGAGTGCAGTGGGGAGAGTATGAATTGAAAATGCATTGTGAGAGTGCAGTGGCGCCCTAATAATGTATGTCATCCAAAAATACTGTCGTTAGATTTATTTTGAGAATTCGATGCAGTCTGGTGGTGAGAAGCGCTAGGTTTGAGGTTCGAGTCGTGTATGAGATAATTATGGGATTAATTAAATAAATCTAGTACCTACCTATTTTGTGTGATTTCTTTATCTAGGTCATTTGCATGTGTAATCTAAGCTAATATAACAGTTTTTTTTTCTTGAAATTACTGAACCGATTTGAAAAATATTTCCCTGTTGGGAAGCTCTACTATCCCTGAGTAAGATAGGCTATATTTTATTCTGGTGCGAGTAATAGTTTCCACGGGACGCGAGTGAAAATCGTTAGTACAAAATAAAAGGTGACATTAAATTACTGCAAAACTTTCATGGGTAATTAATTACCCTTTTATTAAGGGAATGAAACGTATTCCAAAATAGTACAAATTAAACTGAATACCAAGTATTATACAATACGTCTATCGCTATGTTGCAATCAACCTAGATTTGAACAGATATTATCTGATGCCAACGCACTTCATTCCATACAGTGATATTTTATTGAAAACGAAATAAGTACAAATCGGCAAACACTCAAAATAATGGTTTTGAGTAAAGATGGGGACGATTTTTTTGCTTTTGTTACCAGAGTAGTTTTAATTTTAATAGGAAATATTTCAATTATTAGGTATTCATTAACACAGATATTTACAAAAATAATGGTTGAAAGTTTAATTATTTTGATAGTAACATTATTTATTAACACCTGCGCTTGTCACCATACACCTGTATTTTCTAAAATTAAGATTTAATTATTTTAATTGTCGGACTTACGTAAAAATACCCTTTTTTCAACGACAGATTTTTGAAAGATTTTTTCTCAAATTTTATCTTGTCTTATCAAAACATACGGGGGCCACAGAGTAACAAAATACAGCTTAGGCATTTAAACTTACCACTTCGCTTGACACCTAGTGATAAACTAGTAAACATATCGGTAGGACTGCCTTATCAGGAGTCCAAATACGTGTGGATATGTAATTGGAAAATTATTTATCTCGCACAGATAATGTGCTATCAGAATTTCAAAAGTGGCTAAAGAAAATATTGCTTGATTTCATTTTATGGACGGTAATCTGCCTGACTTAGGCTCAAGCTCACCAACAATATAAACGTCCGCTTTTTAAAGAACTGTTTACTTTGAAACTTCAACGCAATTGTATGTGTATGTACCGTTTTAAAGTGTGCATAAAAGTTAAATAAATCTTCCGGGTCATGGTCGCCACTCGATACCTTTTCTGCCCAATAGGCCATTTCATTTCTTCAGCGAGCTATTTATGCTATGAGCCTGCCCACTGCCACTCCAGCTTAATCAATACTTCAAGCTTTTGCAGATCTCCTCATCATCTCCCGAACCTTTGTCCCAACTATATTGGGGTCGGCTTCCAATCTGAACGGATGCAGCTGAGTACCAGTGTTTTACAAGGAGCGACTGCCTATCTGACCTCTTCAACCCAGTTACCCGGGCAACCACAAAGAAACCAGCCCAAGCTTCTCAAATTCAGGTTCCCGATTAAGCATTTAATTTCATATTATTTCGGCTGAATACCATTTTGGATTCTCCTTTTTAAACCAATGCGTGGTCATAAGTTTCAACTGTTTTTCTCTGAGTAACAATTGTAGTAAGGAGCAAACAAACAATTGATTAAAATTGTTTGTTAGTTTATTAATTGAATGTGCGGCGAAAGATCTTTATGGTTATTAAATAATTATGGTTTGTGTACTTTTATCATCTATAATATTTGATTTTCTTGGTATCAGACCTCTTAATCATTAGTCTTTTGCTGTCCCACTGCAGGGCTGCGGCCTCTTCTCACATAGAGAAGGAATAAGTGTTACCAGATTTCTTCAAGATGTTTTCCTTCACCTTTACTCAGTCACTGGTGTCCAAGATACACTTAGAAATAATATAGAGATTTGCGACTCAATTTTTGCATAGCTATATGACCATTTTATTCTTTCCCCTGCCCAAGAGCATAGTATTTTTATGTAATGGCCACCCATCCAAAACAACCTCGTTAAGTACTTAACGTGGACTCACACGAGCCACGAGCCCCTTTGCAGTGGCTATCGTTAGCAATCGCATACGTAATACCGGCTTACTATCAATATCTTATTTACTTTATACACTTAGTCGGTGGATATAATTGATAATATATTTAAACGTACCTAATATAATGTATTTATGTAATTGCTAGAGATACTATTTTGTAGCTACTAAGTAAAAGCCTGATAAATATTTGACCTATAGGCTGCGTTCAAACCAAACTAAATGTCAGCCGCCGAAATTTTGCGAATACGAACGTGTTTTAGAAAAAGGTCTGTTTCAAGAAAAATACGGAGATGGACGGTCATTTGTTTTACAAGGGATAAGCTAATTCTAGGGAACAAGTTCACCGATAACATAATCGTCCGTTGTCCTTAAAACCTATGTTAACTTTAAAATTGTACTTGAAAATTCATAGTAAACGGTTGTTTTAAGAAAACTGAAGTTTATGTTGTCGATAACTTGGGCGTAAACAACGATAATATAAACGCCAGTTCAACTGTTTCTTATTTCAAAGTTAACAGTTGTTTTGACAAAACTGACTTTTAGTTGGTGATAAGGAGCATAGAGTGGCCTTAAACTACGCTTAATACCAAGAACTTTGTCATAATATAAACAGTAAAAGGTTTAATTAAAATGTACGTTATACATAATCCATTTTACTCGGAACTAATTATATGAATTTAATAATACGTACAGTCAACTTCAGGTCAGTGGTAACAGTTTTATAGGAAAATCGTACTTATTACTGTTGAGTTAAGGTGCATGACAGTTACCACTGATGTGCGGTCTACTGTACAACTGATAAGAATCTATAAAATAGGTGGTTGTGAAGCCGACTTTTTCTGACAAAAAATTGAAATAATTTCCTGGGACTAAAACCTAAAATAATATTAATATATATATTTTGTACTAGCTGGTGCCCGCGACTTCGTCTGCGCAGGTTTAGTATTTCGAACAATATGTTTACAAATTGTAGCCTACGTGTTATTCTGATGTATAAGCTATATTATTGTAAAGTTTCATTAAAATCCATTCAGTAGTTTTTGCGTGAAAGAGTAACAAACATCCATACATCCATACATACAAACTTTCGCGTTTATAATATTAGTAGGATATAAATATTTTTGTATATTTTGAATTAATATTTCATATCTTTGGGATAGTTCACTATAGAGATAACATATGCCTAACGAGTGCATGTTTGTTGCTCTTTCAAGCAAACACTACAGAATGGATTTTGATAAAACTTGGCAGTAATATAGCTTATAATGATAATAACATATAGGCTACTTTTTATCCATGTGCGGAAAGTAGTTAACTGGGGATACGGCGAAAACCGACAAAGAGCTAAGTTAGCAAATAAATTCGGTACTGAGTAACAAGAAAGATGCCTCTTAGTATGACTATTTATCAGACTTTTGGCTTCTGATTACCACTAATATCCATCAGGATATATAAATTACAGCTTTGCGACAGAATTTCTAACTAACTTGATTGGTTGGTCACAAACCCGGCGGATCAAAACATACAAAATGTCGTAACGAACAAGTCAATTAAGAAGTAATTATTAAAACCGGAATACGAAACAAGAATAAAGACGAAACACGAGTATCATAAATCAATATTATAAGAAAATAATATTTTTAACATAGGATCTCTCTAACACTATGTCCCTACCTAGAAAATCACAACAAAAATTAAAATCGACACTCAACTAAAAAAAAAAACACTGAATTTACAGTCAAAAATTAGAAAAAAACTTACTCAGCATAGCAAAACGAGTAAAATAAACAGTATAGCCAAAAAGTGCCTCCTCCATAACTCCCGAACACTTTTGGAACATCTCCGGTCAACATCGCTTTCAAATTTTCCTTTACATCATCAGCCAACTCCACTGAATCAAGCATATCAATAATCGCCTTTCTGTTTGGACCTTTTCCTGGTTCTGTGGTCTGGTCCATCAATTGCTGGAGTTTATCCAGGGTTTCCTTGTCAAAACCGTCCATTCTTGAAGAGTATTTTCGTAAAATGTCCAACGCAACGTGGATTCCACGTTGTAAATGTTATAGGTTGAGAGCCAGCGACCGCTAGACGTAGGTTATTTTATAAAGGCGGAAGCTTTGTGTTGTACGATAGAACAAACAAATACTTAATATATTTTTACAGTCCTACACTTACAGACTATAAATACGGAACCAATACGAAAAATTTGTATGTATTGATATAATCATTATGTACTAATATTGTACAGAGAAAAACTTTGTTTGTTTGTTACTCATAAACTACTGGACCGATTTTAAAATTCTTTCACCATTAGAAAGCTACATTATCTGCGTGTAAACTAGGCTATATTTTATCCCAGTACGGGTAGTAGTTCCCACGGGACGCAGATGAAACCGCGGGAAAACGGCTGGTCTTGAATTTCAAGTAGGATACGAATGTCAAAAATAATATTAAGTTAGGCAAAGTATTTTTATACCTTTCAAAAGCCACCTTCAGTCAAATTCTTAATAGTCAATTGTTTATACCCACAGTAAAGTAGATGCACCAACAAAGTTTCAGCCTTTATAAAATAACGTAGGTCTCGCATTCGCTGGCTCCTGGACTATAAGTAAGTTATGAGATATCGGCGTTGCGATAAGCGGTGTCAGATACGGTCGGCTTGATGTGATAATTATAAATAATTTTGTTCGCTATTACGTTTTGTACAAGGTTTTCAGTCGTTGTTTTGTTAATGACTTTTTGTAAAACTGTATTTTGTACTGGTGTAACTGTTTTTGTAGTATTTTGCTTTTTGATAGGAGTTTTGTGCTGTGAGTTATTAAATTATTGTAAATATCAATTTTGTGGACAGGGCAGTCAGGTAAATACACAGTAGACTGTTATAACTCTTACAAAATCTGGTTGTAGATAAATTCATAGACTGGTATATTCTCAATAGTAGTAGTAGTTTTTCCCGTTTTATCCGGACTGCAGGTGCAGTAATTTTGAATTGATTAGTTTCAAGCCGAGCCCATAAGAAACTACCTAACTACTACTTCCCCACATATATAAAAAGTTGCTGTGTTCCCCACATATATAAATGTTATTTTGCTAAACAAGCTATATTACTGCAAAGTTTTATCAAAATCCATTCAATATATTTGTTTAAAAGAGTAAACTTTCGCCGTTATAGTGTTAGCAGGATCATCAAGCTACGATAAGTAGGTAAAAATATTTCTGTAATCTACAAAAATATCTTATTTGTTATTTTTATTCATACTCTCTAAATATACATATCCTCCCGCTACCTCTTAAGAATTGCGCTTAAAGAATGACTTAATATATAGTATTGAGTACACAAGTGTTTTGTTATTATTTCCAATGTTATTGGGTACTATGTAAAACTGTTAACTCAAGTGAAAAATTTATAATAGATATTATGTACAATATTTAAGGAAAATAGGAGTTACTTATATTTCCTAAATAAAATATAAGATAGTTACTTTTATTTCCTACTGTCTTTATGTGTAGGTAGCTATGCCAAATTCAGAATTAATTTATTTAAATTAATGTGGACACTTATCTAAGTTGTAAAGTAAAAATATGCCTAATTAAAAATACAGCCAAGTTCGAGTCAGATATGTGCATAAACGGTAAAGTTTCATACAATCTATACTAATACCAGTGGCTCGCAGTTTGTAGTTTGCTACATATAAATTCCACCATTTTGTTACAAAATGTGATAAATGAAGTACGACCGCTCGACCGATTTTGTGCAAACTTCACAAAAGTCATCTACTTAATAGTCCAAATAAAGCCTAAACATTTGGTTTGGATAGGTGAGCCCATTCTTGAGTTATACAATTATAATGAAAAGTGGCATTAATTTTTATAGAAATGTTTATCATTAAATTATTTTATATTATTGTTTAATTAATATCCTAGAGGAAATATTTTTCTGTTTGTATTCAAAAGCTCATAGCCAGTCATAATGCAATATGGCAGATTATACACTCTGCCTATAACATTTAAATAGGCACAGGGCCACAGCAGTTAATGCATGGTTTCTACAACTGAGTAAATACACTATTTTTCCCACAGTAATATTGGAGTATTAACACAGTAAAGACGGATAGTTTTAGCTGGCTTATTAGCATTTTAATAAGAATGATGTACAAGCTATTTCCCTGCAGTTTCACCATGGAGCAACTGCCTATACCAAGATAAAATAAAGAGTATGTACAAGGAAATAGCCTCAATTCTCATCGGTGAAATATTTTTGTTTTTTATTTATTTATTTATTGCAAAATGTATACAGATGCATCTTATGCTAGGTACACATTACCCTGTTAGGGCGCAGCAAATTAACTTAAAACTATATTACAATAATGACTTAGACTATAAATATATATATATATATAACATTAATTTATAAGAAGTTAACAATATCTAGAAATAATTATTAGTTAAGCTTACATTTACAATATCAACTTAGGTATATGACAGTAGTTTTAGTTTATCAATATCTTAATTATTATTACTATTTATTGCACAATGTTTTAGGAACGACATAATACTGTTTTGTTTTTATTTATAAATACATTTAAAACAACAAATTAAATTATATCTAGAGTAGGTTATTTATTATTTTAAGCTTCTATCTTCTAAGTATTCTTGTACACGTAGTAGCATTTTTTAACAGTAATAACTTAAGTCTAGATTTGAATATGCCTAGGGTTTCGTGGAACGGATGCTTTCAGGTAACTTATTGTAGATTTGAATGCTTCGGTATTCTGGGCTATTTTTAAACATTTGTATCCTAGGTGTTGGTAAAATCAGTTTAGTTTTGCGGCGCTCGTTCTTTTCAAAGTTGAACATTTTAGATTTTTCTTAACAAAATGGCTATTTCTAATATGTATATTGATGGTAAAGTTAATATTTTATTATTTATAAAGTGGGGTTTACAGGTGTCTGTTGGCTTTATGTGGAATATTATTCGTACAAGTTTCTTCTGGGCTATAAATATATCTTTGGCATCTACGCTGTGCCCCACATGATCACACCATAGCGTAGCCATGCGTAGGCATACGCGTAGTAGGCAGTGAGAGCACTCTGCTTTTGTGTTCGTTTTGAGAACACCAAGTCCATATGAAAATTGTGATAGTTTTGTTTTTATCTGCTCGACATGTTTTTCCAGTTTAGATGTGAGTCCAGTGTGATGCCTAGTAATTTAAATTCTTCGACTTCTTCAATTTGGATATTGCTAGTTACGGTTTTGAGGTTGATTTTTTGTTTTGGTATGGTTTGAATTGTATTATTTTAGTTTTTTATTGTTTACTTCAAGGTTGTGATGTAAGAGCCAAGATTTTATTAGGTTAAATGTTTCGGTTATTTTATGGTTGTATTCTTGGTTGTTTGTTGGGGTTTTAAAGAGGATGGAGATGTCATCAGCAAATAATACACAAAGGTGGTCACATATTTTGGGCAGGTCGTTAATATATACTAGGAATAGTATACACCCTATCACACTTCCTGTGGAATAGACCAGTTCGTGGTCAGGATGTCCGGCGACGTTTGTAGCTCACATGTGTCGTGATCGAGGTGTTCCACCTGCACATACTGCTTCCTATCAGCAAGATATGACTTAAGCCAGTCAAGTGCATCTCCCTGATGCCAACTCCATTTAATTTAGTTAATAGGATCGAGTGGGATACTTTGTCGTATGCTTTTGTCATGTCAAGGAGGAGGCCTATTGCATAGTTTTTGTCCTTTATATATGTCAGTATTTCTTGTGTATTTTTATATAAGTATAGATAAGTTTGTTAACGTTCTGAACCTAAATGGTAAAGACGGGTCCTTTTACTAAAACTTTGCTGTCTGCTCTGTAAGCAGGCTGTATCTAACTGTGATAGTGGGACAATTCAAATTTGTCAGATAAAGCGTTACTTTTGCCGCTATATCAACAAATATTTAAAAATTAAATTAAAATATATTGTTGGAGCCTCGCATACAACAGATATTTTCTTATCTTTTAAATCTTATGATACTTAAATTGTATTGTGTCCTATTTACAAAGTTAAAATACCATATTAGAAAACATAAAACGAAATAGAATTTGACGTGACAAAATGCGCGAAAATATCGTAAGAAATTATTGAAAAACGTACTGAACAATTTCACATTAAAACTAATTAAAAATGAGTTTCTCTTTTCACTAGGACGAAGTACTTGTAGAAAAATATTTAATAAACCAACTTACCTGATAAACTGATGACAATAATCCCAGGAATGATAAAACACTGTTAGAAAATGCATGTTCTAACGGGCCTTCCGACCCACCGCTAAGATCCACCATTGTGTAATACTGAGATGTTCCTTCCTCTTAATACTGAGAAAACCAGGTCACTTAACTAATTCAGATCATGAAAAATGCCATTTTACTAAAACTAAATAAGATTTTCTATTCGATTTATCAAAATCTTTGACCAGAAAAATACGGGCAGACGACTTTAGACGAGTCGACAAAACAAGTTTTAATGTTTGGTGGGTTGGAGACCTAGTCTTTTGAGCAGAGTAAAAAGAGTCGACAATATTCTATTCTACCTATAATGTTGTTTTGCTTGCTGGCGCTACCAATTTAACATTAGTTGTATGAGAATTATGTCATAATTCTGTCAAAATATAGGGTACGGCAGTTAGAGCATTTAATTGAACGAACCAGTGGGTGCCCCGCAGATGGAGTAGGTATATTGAGTATTATTTACTTTCATTGTGTACTCGGTAATCATTTACTTGTGTACTTGCTTAAATACTTCATTATGTTATATGGAGACTGGTTAGTGACAGATACTTGAATTGAACACATAACTCTTTCTACTGAAGATTTTCTTCTTAGGGTAGGAAGAGGACATGTCTTGGTAAAAACCTATCTACCTAGTACATAGAAATAAAACAAAAACTATTATAAATATAAATTTATTATTGAAAATACACAATTATGTATATCTTTTGGCCTTAAAGTAACATTAGTGTACACAATACTAAAACAAAAAAATAACACTAATGACACAATATTCAATACAACAGTTCTATGACCACTATCATACACGTTTAAAAATAAAACATTAATTTTATTTATTTATAATAATCAGGAGTAAAAATAGTTATTTTTTATAAAAGGTATGTTCTTGGAATGTTGGCCCTAAGTGCTTCAATGTCATTCGTATATTCTACGATTTTTTTGTTGTAACTGGCAACATTCGGCCAAGCCGCCATTTTGTTTTTACGTTAGAAAATTGCTTAGTTTGTATTTTACAAAAGAATATTTATGTATTATGGGGATTTTAGCTGCGTATAGATTCTATCTTCCTCTCAATTTCCAAAAGTACTAAATATATAGCTGTTTTCCCATGCAAAGATTTGCGTTTAATTCTATACTTTTCAAGATTGCCAGTTACAACTTAACATTAATGACGTTAATTTTTAACAATAGGTTAGTTTATTTACACCCTGTTAGACGATTCTTATCATTTTCGATTCAGTCGAATTTTGGACATTTCATTTTAAAATAACAATTTGAAGAACCTCAACTTGAAAAGAATTATCACAGAATATTATGAGGCCATCTTCAAATTTCAAAAAATCGTTTTGTAAAAATTTTGCTCCTACTTAAAATATGTTTTAGTCAAAGTTTGTCTCTACCGAAATACATTTTTAGTCCTAAAATCTATTGGAGAAATATTTTTTTTTCATTACAAATAATGTTTCAAAATTATTACAAATCCAATAAAGGCACTTTTGGAATGACATTGAGCGTTTTCGCGCATAATATTAAATATATCACCGTACAAATTTTAGTTTTTTTTTTCATTATTATAAAAATGTTTTGTCATATTACTGGTTATTTTTTGACATTCAAGACGCAGTTAGGAAAATGGTGACAGAATATTTAAATTGCTAGTCTATTATCACGTAAAAATCAAAAATATTTTGTAACCAATAACATGGCAGCACATGTGTATAAAAAACCTTATTTCAGTTCAAACAGCACTTAAAAACTACATTTCATTAATCCACAAATACATTTTTCGAAAAAAATCATAAATTTTATTGCATTTGTCTAAAATTAAGCTGTATGAACTAAAATAAAAGTTTTAATTTACCTAATTTTTTAACTATTCAATTTTTACTTTATGAAAAATGATGTTTTTTGTTTAATTTTTCTTCAAAGGATCGAGGTTGTCTATTGAAAAATCATCGTTTCCAAAGGTGATACCTCGACTGAATCCATCCTGGAAAGAAAAATAAAATGATATAAATAGACAGATACATAAAAACAGAGCTATGATATGTATAAAACAACGACAATGGAATGCAGATGGAAATAATGAATGCCACAAGATTTTTTATGGCCGACTGTATGTTGTTTTTCAGATTTACAAGTTTCAAATTACCTAATCTTGACATGAAACTTGTATTTTGGTGGTCTTTACGAGATACGACGGGGCATGGTTTACAAAATGATTTCTTTGTCCCATTCAATGATTATATGGACATAATGATATTCAAGCTTAAAAACAGACAAACATAAGCATATTTTAAAAATATTTCCTTTTCCCCTTAGGTTTATCAGCTTGCTAGATTAGTGCCCAGTACAAATTGACGTTTCACAAAAATCATATTTTTTGTTATTTCTTTTAGTTTACTGAACTAAGTTGACACTGTGTAGTAAAATGATAATGTAGGTACCTAAACAATTATGTACTTTCAAATTATACTAGGCACTATATCATGATTATTATTCGCATAAAACAAGAAAAACACATTTATTGACAATAACTGTAACCATAGACGATCACACTTGCTATTTTATTTATTTCTTGAACTTACCGATCATCTAGCTGTCAAAATTAAATAAAAATAATTTTAAAATATTGTCGATGTTTATTTTATTAGAATTACCAATAATTTTGCGTTATGGCAATACTTAATATTGGCAGAATAATCACAAATTACATTGTTTAGTTCTTATCTCAGATCAAAGAAAGTTCTTATAAGTTTTTACTTATGATGTATTCAGAAAGACGCCAGAATTAGTAAAATATAGGTACTTTGCTTAGCTGACCATCTCTAAATTTCTACCATTCATTCTGCCTAATATTTCACAGATAAATAACAGATTAGTCAAACAAAATACAAAAATATAGAATTAAATACACACCTTCATTTCCGAAATAGTTTTATCTAGGAACCCATTGAAATTGCTGTCCAACTCAACGGCAGGCTTCTCACTAAGGTTGCCGAAACCATTGAAAGTCGAATTGAAGCCATTGCCAAAAATATTGCCAGATTTCTGCGTGTCAAACGGGTCGAAACCACTGAGACCGTTCGTAAAGAGGTTGTGTTAAAACCGATGTTTGTAGGTTGAAATCTGCAATGTCGTAGTTCGGTTTGTTGGTTGACGGGAAGGGTTGGGGCGGGCGGGGCTGGTTGTTGGCTGGGAAGGGAAAATGGGGTGGAACCGAATAAGTCGCTGCCGTTGATGGCGGGTTGCTGTTGTGGTGTGTGGCGTTTCGATGCTTTTGGTGGGGGCGCCACTGTAGACAAAAAATTGGGTTGTTAGGATTCAGACACATTATTAGCATTACATTAACTTAAAAGGCTTCTTATTTTAGTAGTTTCATTTTCAAACATTGTATATTTCTCGTGAAATAGTTTCAAAATATTGTAATTACTTCTCGTAACTGGTCGTTTTGGCCCTTGAATTTTCTTCTTAGCACCCGTATGAAATAACCTCTAGAGCTTCTACGAAATATTCCTCGGATCTGGTCGACTGAAAGTAAGTAACTCCTAGCGAAGATTAACAAATCTTCGCTAGGAGTTACTACTTCATCTAGTGTTGATTCATCATATTATAATGATGAATGTAAGTAACAATTTAGATTTTACCTAGTTTTAGGTACTAATTATATCGCTACGAACAGGGCATAGTGAAACTTAATATTAATATTAAACACCTTTGCAACCTATGAACACAGATTAAAGAGCTTTGACTTTGATCCTAGGAAAATCCCCAGCGCCCTATAGAATAACTCCTAGCGCCCTTACTAAGTATTCCTAGCGACTCTAAGCTAGTAAAATGTGTCACTTACAAAGTGGCGGCGTGGTGGTGAGAGCGTTGTCGTGCGGCGGCGCCGAGAACCGCGACATCGGCTCTGACTCGAATGCACGCGGGTCGAAGTCTGGAATTACGAGAAAAAATATTCAGCATCAACTAAAAGTATCATCACCATCAGCCTTTTAATGCCCTCCCGCTGGGCTGCGGCCTCCTCTCACACGGAGAAGGATTGAGCGTTAATCACCACGCTTGCGGGTTTACTATTATTTTTATACTTTTATTCGTATTCCTGACAACAAACCCTTTCATTTAATACCCATATCATGAGGGTGGATTTCAGACAGCCAGTCCGCCTTTTGGATTTGTTATGACGTTTTTAGCCAGTCATATACCTACCTATTGTCATCAGAACTCCGAGCGTGTGAAAAATTTCACCCAAAACGGAGACCGGAAAGTGGGTCAAATTAAGATTCCAAGATTTTCTTACAAATTATGTACATAGTTAGTTACAAGTGAAGTTGCTATAAGCGTATTAAAAGTATAATAAAAATAGACTCACCACTGTCTGAATCGGAGTTGAGCAGCAAACCTTCAAGCTTGGTGCCTACAGAGGGGTTCTTGTTTGACGACAAATCACCCAGGAGTTTGCTGGAAAAGGAGAAACATTATTAAAATTAAGCTCCATAAGACGACGCATAAGAAATATAAAGATCGGACATTCCCGGTTGTCGGATATATGTAAAACTTGGTATATATTGTGATATTACTTGAGATACCGGCTAACATTTTGGCAGTCAAGACAGATAGTCAGAAAGTTTTATAACCATTACCAAGGTGTATCAACTTGCCCGGGTAATAGGTAATAGTAAATAGGTGGTCGTTCTTTGTGGCACACTAGTACTTAGCAATCTGATCAAACTCAAAGAAGACCTCAACAAAGTTAAGAAAAGGCTTAACAGATGACTCGATAGATAGAGTGTAGGGCTCTTCTCCTAGATCTGGCGTCTACGAAATATATACTAACACCACAGAATGAAGACTTACATCTCCTCCTTAGGTACTTATTTTATGTTGTAATTAATTTTAATTTTAACTATGTACGCTGCGTGCACTTTTAATGAACATGTGTATGTTATATTGTATTTATGGTGTATATTGGTGCAACTTGCTCTGTAGGTTTAATCGTTCGCTCAGAAGAAGAAGTAGGTGCAACTTAATTAAAATAAATTTCTTACCCAGTGCCAAAGCTGTGTTTGCCATTATGTTGCGGCGGCGGCGTGGACAGCAGCAGATTGTTGTCGTTGCTCGAGTTAAACGTGTCCGTCGAGTTGTTCGACAACGCGTCTGTGCCTGGAATTTAGTAAGGTTGTTGATTAGCATTGATATTTTTTTGTTTCCATCGCAAAAGGATTGCCTATTGTAAACTCTTAGAAGTGTACCAAATCAAATACCTATTCAAATAATTTATTTGCTTAAAATGCAGGTTACATTAAATGTGGATAAGTATTAAGTATAATTACAGTAAGTACCAGATACATTTTGTCGCATTACGACATGCAAAACCTACCTTACCTACCTTCTTTAATTAAGTAGGTAGGTAAGTGACACATCGTAATTTACAAAATGAAGTATTATACTGTATTCAACAATTAGCTAGTTGGCTGCTATGATGTGCATTTCAATCATATTCATGGGAATAGGGCCTGTTTTTCTATAAACTTTTATAAAAGACGAAGAAATAACAGGGCCTTCTTATTCCTGCTTTCCCAATTTATTTGGCCGGAGGGCGCAATAAGTTTTCCGCTGCATTCCCTCTTCTGTCAGCCGTCATACTAACATCCATTCATGTGACCGCCTAGGTTGGTCCTTTATTGGTTTACCTCTCTCTCTCCATACATTCACATAACTAAATACCTCTTATAACAAGGTCTCAAAACTCACCAGTCTCAGTATTATTATTATTGTTACTGCCGTTGCTGTTAGCGAACCCGTTGGCGAGAGTCAGCGATGCGATCTGCTTCTCCAGCTCGGGGAGGCTTGAACTCCGTGATGTCGGACAACTTGTTGCGCGACAGGTACGACGAGAGGTCGTCCTTGTATGTGATCTTTGATAACTCCTGGAAATATTGAGAAAGCCACATTAAGATCAACATTTTGTTTTGATTCAAACCTACAGACAGACATGTGTTATTGGGGAGTTTATTGTGCCTCTTCTTCTTACCATAAAAAATAAAGACACTGGTGTAAGATTTGGGGCTGCCTTTTATAAATTTTAATGTTTAAAAAGTGCTGCAGACAAGTTTGAATTAACAAATAATAGTTTAAAGCTCTTAGAATAATGGGTAAAATATATGTAAGCAAAATTAATCATTTGGTTTGATTTAATTTGGTCGCTTAAGACCTTTAGTAAGGTCTTTGGGTGGTCGCTAGGTTTATACATAGGATGTGTGGATATACGATGCTTAAATAAAAACTATTCAAAGAATTTTGATGAAACTTTACACTTTTACAGTAGCTTTTATGTGGCTTATGCACCAGAATAAAATATCTAGGCTACTTCTATATAAATGTATTAGGACGCTAGAATTATACATAAGGGCACCATAATTACCTGTAAGCGGTTTTGTATGCGTTCATCTGTAGTTCTAGCTTCTTGTTTTGTAGTTGCATCTTCTGCATCTCTATGTATTTGCCGTTGTCGTTCAAGAACCGTCTGGAACGTAGAAAAAAATGTTAAGAGAGTTAATATTCAGTGTTTTCGTTGTTAAAGAGAAGGTGAGATTGAATTTCGGTATTTTTGCCATTCGTTTGTGAGTTTATGTGTAGTGTGTGTTTGTTTTACTCATTCACGTTAAAACTACGGTACTTATGGATTTTGATGAAATTCAGCAGCTTTTATTTTATCAGAATAACTTAGGACTTAATATAGTTTACACACATCAGATTAACATTTATTGTACCTTGGCTGCTTTTATTAGGGTGTGGGAAAAAGAGGTCCAATAAGTGGGTCATACTGTGGGCGGAAACTACTTCAATATAATATTGTGCTACTTGTTGTAAGAGATTACAAATACCCATTTGCCTATATATGTAAACGTGTGTTCCCATAACTCAAAGTTTATTTCCATCTATTTTAGAACTGTCGTCTACATATATACCTACGAAAGGTTGATTCCGAAAGGGATGCCCTTCAAGGTTACAACAACGATGGTATCTTAAAACCATTGTCATATTATAAAAAAAGATACATCCAACCTCTTTTCAAGGTACAATAATGCTTTTATGGGTGCATGAGTCATTTAAATGTTCCTTAGTAGGAATGCACTTATTTACTAAAAGGCAAAGGTGATTATTTCGAGGAAAAATGTTTTTAAAATGAAGCCATTTCTTGACTTTTCTTGTGAACCGATAAGAAATCAGGATATTGCGAGTTGGGCAAAAGTATTAAGGGTTCCGTACCATTAATTATAAAAGGGAAGGATCGAGTTTGTTTTATGGGTGCTCCTTTATCATATTCTAGTTTTCAGTACTTGTTGTTATAGTGGCAATAATAATACATCTTTAGTGACAATTTCAACTGTCTTAGTACCACAGTTCTTGAGATACAGCCTGGTGACAAATGGAAGTTGCTGGGGAGTTTGTTCCTCACTTCTTCTTCCCAGCAAAACACATAGGAAGTGGTGAAGGGCGGGCGTTTTTGCGGCTGTCTTTTGTAAATTTGACCTTCAAAAGTGCTGATTTTCAGCCTACTTTGAATAAATGACTTTTGATAGTTTGAAGGTTGAAGTCTTAGTAAATAGGGTTCTGTTTTGTCCTTTGGGTAGGGACCCTAAAAACTTGTGTCAAAGTTTTTAAATGCTTTTGAGAGATATCTTATAATAATTGCTTGGGCGATTTTGTTTATTTCTGTGGAACAAGTTTTATCCAACTAATATCTTATGTTTATTTGTCTGTTTTTGACCTGTGTTAGTTTAAAATTTTTGGTGTTTTTGTGATATTTTGAGAATTTTAGCCAGCATTTAATGTTGATGTCAAAGGCTTGCCTTATAATAGAGGACTTAAAACTTTGCGAAATAAAATTACTTATAGGTACTGTGTTTGACCGATTTGATTTTGAAAATATGTGTATTTTTGACATAAGTACTACTTTAGGGCAGAAGTTTTGCCGCAGAACATTTAGGAACATTTAGAACATTTTCTTATTTTAAAATAGAACATAGAAGAATCGGGACGTCTTTCAACGTCAATGTGCCATTTAAGACACGGAGTACCTACGTAAAATACATAACCCTTCTTAATAGTCGGGTAAAATTATAAAAATACAAACCTGTAAGCCAAATCAAACGCCTGACCAATAGTAAGCGTGATCTCCGACGCCAATTTAGTAGAAATAAACACGAAACACTCGTGCTTCTCCATTGGTCCGTCGTGGCCATTGACGGCGTTGACTGTGCTGCCACCTTTCGCTATGAAGGAGAAGTATTTCTTGGCACCCTTGTCGTCAGCGCAGTAGGATATCCGGTGCAGAGGGAATTGGTACATTATGTTGTTTGATCGCGGTTCCTGGAATGTAAAAATGAACCATTAATGCTTGTGAGATACCGAAATACCTATGCAAATATTCTGTTAAGAGAGATAGGTACTACTATTAGATAAGTAAAGTCTGGAATGGAAAGGCTGCTAGAATAATTTGAGGAATATATCTAGACAGATGACACAATCGACAGTCAACCCAATTATAACTTTTAGTCTTGCTACCCTAGTGATTAAAGCACCAGACTCTTTCTCAAGTAGACAACTGTGTTCAAGGTCAGGCAAGTACCTACTAATGTAACTTTTCTAAGTTATGTATCTTTAAAGTAGATATATCTTGGAAGTCATTAGTAAAGTCTGAGTAAAAGGTAAAGGAAAATAACTTGATAAAGTCTGAAATTGCCAACCCTCTTTGTGCCTGACAGTAGGAAGGCTGATGATGAAGATTATGATTTTGTCAATGTAAATTAAACCTATCAAACGGCCATCAATCGATACTAGGTATTGATCGATGGTAGAAACGTGAGATCCACGTGTTTTCTATGAAATGATAAGACTCATTTCACTGTCACCATAACGTTTTATCAAAACAGCTCTTAATTTTGAAAATGCAATACCTACTAAAATTCATAGTAAACAGTAGTGTTAAGAAATTCATACATTTATATTGTCAGCGAACTCGCCGTGGTGAAAACCCATTGATTAAAACCATCATAAACAAAAACAGCTGACATCCGTCAAACTAAATTCCATAACCAATCAAAGTGTCTGACCAACCACAATACATAGAGAGCTCATTTCTTATGACCTTGCGCGCGAGCACCACCGTGACGTGAAAGCGACGGAAACGCCCGAGTGTGTCCGAGTGCGCCCGAACGCAACCACCATTGATTATAGTAGGCCTATTGTGGACTGTAGTTATCCTTTCTAATTGCTTGTGTTTTGTGAGTAAATACTCGTTTTGTTTGGATTTTGACGAAAAGCAAATGACGAGGTCTTAGTTCTATACGAAGATAATGGTCAAGATTTTTGCCAGACTATGAAATTTTCTTAAAAAGAGTGTCCATGGAGTTTCTTGTCGGTTCTTCTACATAAAATTATTGAAACCTTTTGGAACCGGGTAACTAGAGCGCAAAGCTTGCTTCTTAGTAATATCTATTTAAAATAAAACGATTCGACTTTTGCACAGGGGTCGACTGGGTTTTAAACTTTTGTGTCTGGAAATACAAACTAGGAAATCTGAGAAACTGGACCCTCTAGAAGAGTAGTATAAGGATCCTAAAAGTTGGCTAAAACCACCACTGTTGCTTGTGGAGCCCTTTGTGTTCCAGGGCCAAGGTAATTCTTTCGAACAATCCCACAACCCCGGCAGGCTTTAGCCACCCAGGACCAATCATTCATCAGAAAATGAATGTCAACAGACCAATAACTACTAAGAATAGTACATACAGATCCTAACCCTTTTTCTGCGAAGTCGGTTAACAGTTGATCGCAGGAAACAATTATAGTAGTTAGACAGCGAATTATGAACGTGTTGAGTTTATAATGCTAGTTATTTAGTTTGTTAGCCTGCACGATATCTAACATGGTCGTTTTAGATAATCATGAATGAATGCTGGTGTACCAGTTGCCTAGCCTTTTCCTTTGTTCGTATCGTTATTCAATCTGGCTGGTTGAAAACTTTAGGAATATGTAATCAAAATATCTTATCTCCTTTACAAAGATCTGGTGAAGCGACTTGCTGACACTTCAAGTGACCCAAGGGCTTTTTAACGACGTCAAAAATCATCTAATGACCCTTCCCGCTGTGGGTTAGCAGCGGCGAGGAGTGTCAGACTCTTACTGACTAAAACCGTCGTGTTCCGTCGTAGGCCTTTTATGTGCCAGGGCCCAAGGGCTGGTTTTATCAACATTTAAGCATTGCCATCCAACGTGGCAATGCTGCCAGCTCTTGGGTACGCTCCCGGTGGGCAGGAGTTTTCGATGCCATCTTTTCATTATTAATTTAAATAGCAATAGCAGCAGTTTGTATAGATTATGCATTATGGTAATTTATAATAATATAGTAGGTATAAGTCATCAAATTGCTGGGAGTTTGTTGCGCCACTTCTTCTTCCCAGAAAAACACAAAGGAAGTGGTGGTGGGTGGGCGTTTTGGGGGCAGTCTATTGTAAATTCCTGACGTTCAAAAAGTGCTGTCTTGCAGACAAGTTTGAATAAATGATTTTTGATTTGATTTGAAATCAGAATGGGTTTTCTATAGTTCGTTTTGTACTTGAATAGGTACTGTGTTTATTCTTTTTGTCAATAAACGTGACATTTACGTATGTATGTATAGTGGTGTATGTAAACAATGCTTACTCACACATTCACACACAAGCGGTTAAAAGTGAAATCATCTGTACAAACAGCAAAAATGTGTCTTCAAACAGCTGTTTTAGTAAGAAAATACTCCAAGTAGTTATATAGAACTCATTTATATATCTAAAGAATTTGATTGTTTGCTTGAACGTGATTTTTACAACTGAACATAGGGATCCCAATCATGTAATTTTTATGTAATACGATTTTATCAAATAGGACCAGATAAGCACTATGCACCTTTTATTGTTTGTTTATTAATACCCTAAAGGCTAGAAAACTACTGAAACGATTTGAAAAATGATTTCACTGTTGGAAAGCTACACTCTTCCCGAGTAACATAGGCTATATTTTATCCCGGTACGGGCAGTAGTTCCACGGGCCGCGGGTGAAACAGCCAGTTTAGTTTAAGTAGTTTATTTTATTTATTTATTACAAAGAAAGTAAGTCTATAGATTCGCTTTTGCTATCACTACAAACGAAGAGTTTGCGTGAGAATATCGTAAGTAATATAGTCGTTGAGAACGAATGTGAGTAAAAGTGATAATGAGTATTAAGTAATAATTGATTTTGCAGTGTTTGAGCGTGCTGTGGGATGGGAATTTTGCCTGTATGTATGTACTAATGAGTTTGTCACGGGTTTTAAACGCATTTGACGGTAATAATACCTAATGATGTGATGGGTTTTGATGGAAATTGAAGCAGCTGACCCCAACTATGTGTTGGGGTCAGCTTCAGAAGAGACACATATAGCGGTAATTTTTTAACAATCCCTGTTTTTGTCTGGGAGAGGATATTTTTGTTTGTGTCTAAACGCCCGAAACTACTGAACCCATTTAGAAAAATCTTTCATTGTTGGCATCCCCGTTTGACAGAGATTATGTTTTATCCGGGAACGAGAAAAAGTTCCTAGACACGCGGGTAAAACCGCTGACGAGAGCTAGCTAATAATTACTACAAAGCTGAAGAGTTTGTTTGAACGTACTAATCTCAAGACCTAATGGTCGGTTTGAAAAATATTTTAGTCGTAGATAGCCTTTATCTAGAAAGGCACAAGGCAAGCGAAATGATTACCATGTGACGCAGAAGAAATCGCTGAAAACCGCTAGCCTAGCACAAAAATAATGAATAATATAACAAAAATTACCTGTATAGCAACTCCATCAACAGAGATGGTAATTTCGACCTTTTACACTTGGCGCCATCCTTCGCTTCAGATTTCTTCAGTTGCTGTGTGAACTGAAGTTTCTTTATCGCGTCCTTCACGACTTCGATGCCTTTCGGCTGGTCTACTTGTGTGCAGCCGAGAAACTGGAAAGAGTAAGGGTTGGTTAATATTCTGTGAAACAAAAATCAAGGAATTTTCCTGCCTTAAAGTTGGTTAAGAATTTTGGAGCATTAAATCCTATCGCATATATACTTTATGATATTCTATGGCGAATTGTAAAAAATAACTAATCCATCCAATGGTTTAGCCGCAGGAATCATTTTTCGTTTTTATAATTTACAACATCATGTATAAAGCAGAGATAAAGTTAGGAGTATCGAATGTTTGGATCAGTTGACAGCTGTCCGTTTTCAAGGGAGAATTTCAGTTGTTTGTTGAATTGAAAAACGACGAATTTCTGAATCGAAGTGCGTGTTAACGTCATTAAAACTATTTTTAAAAGGAAGTATTAATATTAATGCTTATTAAATACCTACATGTCAATCATAATAAAACAATAGTTTATAACTATAAAACTATACGATAAATAATAAATGGCAGCCATTTTGTTTAATTATTGAAATAACAAACACTAGGGGTCACGGAGAGGCCGTGAGAATTTTTTTCTATCAATAGTTTTCGAATTTATGATTTTATCGTTCCTATAGGCCACAAGGATTGGTCCTTGAGTCAGCCATGTTATAAGGAACCACTACCACAAGCAAAACCTAATGATCACAAAAGCGCCAAGTCAATTGAACTTGATGATTGGCAAATAAACTTATTTGAAACTTGAATCCTCATAGTTTTTTCATAAAATACTTAAATTGCAAAGCACTCAATCCATCGTTTGTTTGGTCGTCCCTCTGCATCCGTCCACCGTTCAAAGCTATGATGGTTTGATTCCAGGTCAAGCTAGTACCAATGTTACGTTACTCTAAGTTTTACATCCCTAAAGTCCTAAGTACTTCCTTTCTAAGTATACCCTGGACACATTTAACTTAGTAAAGACGGAGGAAAACATAATGAGGAAAGCTGGACTCCAAAGTCTGAAATTACCAATCCGTCTTGAGCGTAAGTGGTGATTGACGCTCAATCCTTTTCTGTATGAGAAGAGGCTTGTGCCTTACAATGAGACAATAAATAGGCGGATTATTGGTAAAATCTAAGCCTGATATATTTAACCAAATAAACAAATTATTAGATTCCCTAACAATTAGCTGAAACCAGAGGCCAGATATCAGTGACGTATACGCTACGCCCCTACATACCTTAGATACGAACCATCTGTGGCCGCCACGTGCGAGATAAACTTATCTACTGCAATGTTTTGTTATTAGAAACTGCTATTGTTTATTTTGTTTTGTTTTTGGAAGGCTCTTTGAATACAACAAACTACTGTAAGGTCCCTCTACCTAGTACTGCTATTTCTCCTATAATTATCTTCTTCGTCTCCCAAGCCTTTTCCGAACTATGTTGGGGTCGGCTTCCAGTCTAACCGGATGCAGCTGAGTACCAGTGTTTTACAAGGAGCGACTGCCTATCTGACCTCCTCAACCCAATTACCCAGGCATACCAATACCTCTTTGTAAGTCTCGTTAGACTTACTGGTCTCTGACTACCCGAAACGACTGCCATGTTCAGATTTCACATAGATTAACGGCCTAATGCTGAAACACCACTCAATTTGAAGGGCGGCTCAAGCACCACTCGGCATACTTACATTACTTTTAAGTAGAACTTGAAGTTAAGTGAAGTTTGAGTATTTCGAAATGGTAAAATGGTGATTGTATAATGAAAGACGATATGGCTGGAAATAATGCAACTAAGATGAAACTATGAGGAATTTTGATGGATTTTATTATTGTAAAGATTTGGAGATTAGTGTTATGTAATAGAATGTTTGTGAACATATAATGTACTTTTAAAAGAGTGACTATGGAGTTTCTTGCCGGCTTTTCTTTATTAGACCAACTTTTGGAGCCGTGCAACTAGTGTGACGTTTCATAGAAGCCTTCAAAGGTCTATTTGAAATAAAACATTTGTCTTTGTCTTCGGGTCCACATACCTTAACGAGGTAGGCCACATGACCTTTGACGAGGGCGTCGGGCGCGTGTATCCAAGTCCTGCCATTGGGGGCACCATTTTGTTTGCCCTTACCCTGCCAGAACAACAGGGTTGACATCCTGAAACAAAGAAAAGGAGACATTAGACATTATAACCCAAATTCTTTAACTTAATTTCTCTATCTGTCATCGTCTATTTATTGGTGAAAATTGACTGAAAAACTGTTGTGTAATTTTTGAGGTTTCGGAGAACTTCATTTGATTCACAATTCGTGTGAAATTTTGAACCGCAAAGTAAAAATATCCCACTCAGCTTATGCTTCAAAGGGATATTCGATTTTGATAAAATTTTGATCTTAATTTCAACGAAAATGAAACCCATTTACACAATTTGACTACAACGATAACCAGGCGTGAAAATGCCGCCCATTGGTCACATCGGCGATTTGACAACAGCTGAAAATGGTTCGGTTATCGATATAGCTACACGGTGCAACTCACCGTAAGTTAAGAAACAGTTTATAAATAAATCAACGAAATACAAATCGCTAAACAGGAACTATCATTTAATTCATTGACATTGATTGACAATTTCCATTCAGCTCCAATACTTACTACTAATAATTTTAATTCTATTGTTAGCACACGAAACACGTTTGAAACATAACTTGAGCTAAATGTGTCGTAAATTATGAAAGTTATACATGGTGTTTATTGAATGGAATTTATCGATGACATTATACATGGTGTGTGAAATATATAGTTATTTTTTGTTATTGTGGCGTTTTGTTTTGGATAATTCTTTTGCAATTACCAGACGCAAAAAATCGAACACATATTTTAGTTTTCTTTAAATATTTTAAATATGTAATTTGAGACAGAAAATTCTTTACTTTTCAGATTATTTTTATGATTTGGACTAATTATAGTATGTACTTAACCTAACTAATTACATTGCTTTTTAACCGTGTAGATTTATTTTACAATTATATTTAGACATATTAACAAAAATAAAAAGGGGTAAAAAATTAAAACTAAGAATATTTTGTTACATATAGCTTGAATAATATTTTGTCTTGTTTGTATCAACTTCAACACCAATACAAACGAAGGTTGGAACAAAAATAACAGCTATTCAGTATTCGCATAAAAACAGTATAACAATAACATGGAAAATTAATATAATCTTTACTGCACGTGCACAAATGCAAACACTTAATTATTTACTTACTTAGCTATGTTTAATAATAATAATTTACTCGGTATTATTGTAATAAGATCGTGTGAAGATGGTGGAAATGTTCCTTATGTAATAGTACCTATGAATGTTAAAAATGTGCATGTCTGTCTGTCACACTTTATCGAGAAAATTGCTGACCTGTTTTGGATGAAGTTAAAAAACGTTTTCCACGTAAAAATCATCTAAACAAGTCCATAAAAATCGGATATGCACTAAAATAATCAGATTTAGATGAAACTTTAAAACGGTGACAGCTAAAATTCCCTCAACTGTTACTGTTACAACCTTTTTATCGTCCCACTGCTGGGCTGCGGCCTCCTCTCACACGGAGAAGGATTGAGGGTTATCACCAGACGCTTGCTCAATTCCCTCAAAACATAGGTAAATTCAAATGCCACAGCTAGTTTTACATAAAAACATAATTATTTACTTATATAATATTTTAATAAGATCGTGTGTGGTGGAAATATGCACCATATAATACAATGATATATGATCATATGTGATCTCATTGATAATTCCTACGTTGCTTGTAGGAATTCCATATTATGTATTGCAAAAAATGTGCATGTTTGTCTGTGTTTGTGTGATATCAAATACGGAAGCTATGGGTTGTTATGATATTATGTATTACTAGCTGTTGCCCGCGACTTCGTCTGCGTGGGCAATTTAGAATTTCCAGTTTCGTTTATTTAATCGTTCATTGTTCAACCCCATAGGTGATAGCGTGATAATATATAGCCTATGTGTTGAACCGGCCCCAGGTAATAGTAATGCAAAATTTGATTTAAATCCATGCAGTACTTTTGAGTTTATCCGGGACAAACATACAGACAAACAGATAAACAGACATACAGACAAAAATTCTAAAACTACATATTTGGGTTCAGAATCGATTATGGATCACCCCCAAGTATTCTTTAAAAAATATTCAATGTACAGTTTTGACTTTCCTATCATTTTATTATATGTATAGATATATAAAATATTTTTTATGTAAACATTTATATAAAAACGGCATCATTCTGCCGTAAAATGTTTCAAACCTGTAATATTACATTTGCAGTCAGAATCAAAAGTAGACAAATCGACATTTTCAAAACTGAGTTTCATTATGATAGGTACCAGAGTTTCATTCATACAGGGTGTGTCGTTCACAATCACATTAAATCCTATCGCATATACTTTATGACATTCTATGGCGAATTGTAATCAAAAATTTTGGCGTTTGTGTTGTAAAGAAATTATGACATCGTTAGGCACTTTCGAAAATTCTGTTTTTTTTTCGAGGACTAGGTACTTATTTGCGAGTTTATCAACAAATTCATTCGCTTTTATACTACGTTTTATGTCGGTTTCTATAAATATATATAAAGGATGTATTAGCTTCTTCTTACTTAAGTACCTTATACTTAACTCCTATTATTTATTATTTACATACGTATTATATAATAAAACTCGTGATTGTGGCCCACGATTGTTTGTGTATAATATACATTAATTGATAGTTATTTATACATACGTAGGTTCATACTTGATACATCGGTCCATCAGGTATGTGAAGGTAAAATACACCTATGTATGATCTTATCTAGTATATGGTAGTCAGTTAACTTTATATAGCGGCCATAAATATGTTTTGTATCTAGAGGTATAATTCAGTACATTTCTATGACAAAAGAGTCCAAAAACTTAAAAGTCTGTCCACTCTCTTTTCATCACAGTTTAAATTGGTACATATATAAGTCTCTCTCCTGATCTCTCCCTGTGGTGTCGGATTGCTTTCCCATCGGGTTATGAGAGTGAAGGAATAGAGAGTGCACCTGTGTTTGCGCAAATGCTCGTGCACTATAATATGTCCTGCGGAGCTGGCTAATCTCCTTCGATAGAACAGTCGCCGTGGATGACAATAATTCAAATTTCTAGTAAGTAAGGAAAACAACGGATAGAATATTGAAATCAGCCGTTAATTGAAATCCGATCGGATTACTAGTTCAAGATAAATCAATTTCTCAATCTGTTCTTAGGAGCGGATAGTGACGAAATGTAAAGGAAACTTATGTCAGAACGACAGACAGGAAAATGTATGTAAGTATGTAAGTATTATGAATGTGCGTTACATTTAGGTGATTCAGATTTCAGAATAATAACATTTGCATAAAATGTTTTCAGATATTGTTACAGTTATAGACCTCGTTACATAACTTTGACGCTGAAAAGATGGACACGCAACGGTCAATATTTTATAAATCTGTAGTTTGTTTCATTGTTTGGACACGTTAATCTCAGGAATTAAGTACTGGTCCGATTTTGAAAAATATTTCAGTGTTAGATAGCTTATTTATCGAGGAAGGCTATAGGCTACTTTTTATCCGGGTGTGCATACAGTATTTCCCATGCACGAGAAACCGCTAAAGAAGCTTGTAACCAACATATAAGTTGTGGAGGCCAGATAGACAGTCGCTCAATGTAAAACAAAAGCGCTCAACTGCATTTCATTCGACAGAAAGCCAACCGCTACCCCAGGATAATGAAGAAAAGGCTAGGCAGATAATTTACAGATCAATATAGCTTTTATACATATAGCTAAGTTTTTGGTCACACATATACATGCATGCCGACTTAGCATGATCATATTCACATAACACAATTATGCAACGATTTCCGTGTGTCCTACGCTAATCGGGGTTGCCAGATAAAATTACATTTAATTACCCTGATGCCAACACTGAGAATAAAAAGATTGTCGAGATAATACCAAAATGGCGGAACACATGACCAATTAATAAATTATTTTGTGTAATTAGTGGATGTAGTTAATTAGTATGTTGCTTAAATGTTGGGAAAGATTTTTTGATGTTATCTATGTGGGTGACAATAATTAGGAGGATTTATATAGCATTTTTATTGGGTTTATAAGTCTCTAGCTGTTTCTAAAGGTTTCACCTGTAACCCAAGGAGCCTTTTTCCGTACCCGGATAAAATACAGCCTAAGTCGTCCCGGGATAGTGTAGCTTCCTACAGTGACAGAATTATTCAAATCGGTTCAGTAGTTTCGGAGAATTCAGGCTAAATGATTCCTTTTATTAAAATTAGCGTAGATGGTACAAAAGAGATATCTTTCCAAGAATAACTTGGACACCAATGACTGAGTAAAGGTGAAGGAAAACATCTTGAGGAATCCTGGACTTTCTTTCTCTGAAATCACCAATCCGCCTAGAGCAAGTGTGGTGATTAACGCTCAATCCTTCTCTGTATGAGAAGAGGCCGCAGCCAGCAGTGGGACATTAAAAAGGCTGATGATGATAATGATATTCCAATATAAACATAACAATAACCAAAAACAATATAAAGAACTCTATCAAAGATACCTTTAAAACTCAGTTCATCTGTTCTTAAAGGATCTGGTTTTCACGAGACCATCACAAACAAAACTCTACCTTACCATTACAAAATAGATCACAAATTCCTTTGTAAACCTATCCCTAGTCTTCAACTTACAAAACACAAGCGACTATCAACCTTATTTCGTGAGCAATAAAGTTGGGCTCAACAAAAGAATTTCAGTCATTGTTTCTTGACACCGTCACATCTGGAATCGACTTTAAGGTGTTAAGAATAAGGTTGATATTCGTTTGGTGGTTATCATGGCGGTTGTTACGTTATAGCAATGCGGATGGCGTCGAAGTTCCGTACTAAGTACGGGGTGATACGGCGGTTACGCACACAGGCGCAAGTGGCCGTTCATTCACACTTGTCATGCGTAGGGATGGGCGATGGTCGATAGAAGCTACGATTGGAGACTGTGGTTTTGTCGATAGAATTTGGTAACTATAATTTTCATTTTATGAGCAACTTTAAACTTGTTTTGATTTCTGGTATCTATTAAGTATGAGTTGTTGAAAACCCTTTGAAAGTTATTAAAGAAAAATGTTAAGAGTCTGCAACTTGTCTGTATTTTTTGTAAATCAGTATTTTTGGAGTTGTGGAAAAAGATGTTTGCTTAAAGTAAGGTAGGTATTGTATTTGGATTAAAAAACTTTGAAGTGAACGGCAAACAGAATGAATTATTTTGTCATAAATGGTTTACTTCAATTCTCAGAAATCTGTATCGGACTTTCCAAATACCGATTCTAAATAAAGGCAAAACGAGGTATGACTCAACAAGTTAGAAAAACCTAGACTGCCTCGATTTATGCTAACAATAACCTTTTGAGAGATATAAAGTTATTATACAATATTATGGGTAAGCGTTCAATGAACTTTGTTGTATTTCTTTTATTATTTATTTTAGTTTTCTATGCCTGATATAATACAAAGGGGAATTATTTATTTGTTCGTTTGTTTGCTCTGAAACTATTAAACCGATTTGAAAAATCCTTACCCTATTCGAATGTTTCTCATTCCCGAGTAACATAGGCTATATTTTATCCCGGTGCGGGAAGTAGTTCCACGGGACGCGGGTGTAACCGCGGAAAATCTAAGCTTATTTTTTTTTGTTAACTACTGTCTTGACATTGGTTAACAATTCCGTTCCACATGATAGTCGGGTTTTCTCAAACTTTAAATATGTTTGAAATTATTCAAATGTGTGGTTTTGTCTGTTTCTTATATTTTTTGTCCAAAATTATTGTAAATTTTGTGTAGTTCATGTAAAGTTTTCCTCAAAAGTTTAGGTTATTTTTGTTAATTACACTGACAACAACAATAACTAACAAAAAACAAGAAATAAAATTAGGAAAACCTAAACTTTTCCCTTTATTTTAATAAAATCTATATGTTAACGGTAAAACAATAAAAATCAAACTCTCATACTAATTAAGCGAATGGAAAATAAAATTAATAATATTGACAATAAACATAGGTAGTAGCATTAAATCAAAATAATGTATTATTTAATGTTTTATAATTAAATATAATATGCCATTATCATTGTTTTATTGTGTGTTGAAAGATACCGCAGTCACATTTATTGTGTTTTGTAGACGTTTACTTGATTTATAATATTGTTACCTATTGTTTACTATGTGTATGTTTATTCAGTTGCTATGGCAACTTAGATCTTAGTCTTTTTTTTCTTAATTGTATGGTCAAGTCTTAACGTTTTATTTGTTTTCATAAATTAAACATATGTGAAGGAAATAGTATAAAACATTTATCTATACTTCTATACTAATATAAAATCAAGGATTTCTTTTGCTTTTTACCCCGAGGGCTCCTTTGGCTACACTGTCACTGGATGACATAGGCTGTATTGTACCTATACGGGTAGTGGCAGTAATTGCTAGTCATATTAATAAGCAACCCTTGATTTGGTTGCTAACACAATTATACAAAAATATCACCTAGACATATTAAGACCGAGTAACACGATTTTACTAAGATTTTTTATCATCTGCAAAACACTCGTGTCGAAAGTCGAGATAGTCACGATAATATCGACTGCGCACATCACTAGAGCTTGCATAACACGACACACACACAGCCACCGGACGCCGAGTAGACTGGGTTATTGCGAACTATCCTTTAGTTAAGAATATACTGGAGATAAGCAGATCTTTGTTATTTTAGTCAAGCATTGTTTTGCATGTTAATGTAGGGTAAATTATAATTACATGCATTTACTCGTATACTAAACTAGCGAACCGCCCCGGCTTCGCACGTTATAACAGTATTTCTACACTATTTAATGTATGTTATTGTACATATAAATCTTCCTCTTTCATCACTCTATCTATTAAAAAGCCGCATGTAAATCGGTTGCGTAGTTTTGAAGATTTAAGCGTACAAAGGGATACAGGGACAGAAAAAGCGACTTTGTTTTATACTATGTAGTGATCTTCGCTTAGTATAAATGAAGAATCACTCGATGGATTTGGGACAAACTTGACATAAACCATCTACTAAATAGTCCGAACAAAGTCTAAACATTTGGTTTGGATAGGTGAGACCTTTCTTGAGTTATAAAATTACAACGAAAAGTGGCATTAATTTATATAGACTATAACTATTCTATATAGGCTAGCTATATGGGTAAAAGTAGGCTGTCCTTTCTCAGGCTATAGGCTATCTTTGTTCCTTTAATTAAATTGGTTCAGTAGTTTTAGCGTTTAAGGGTGACTGATAGACAGAGTTATTTTCGCGTTTATAATATTAGTAGGTATGCATGACGATTATTTGTGTTGTGATCTGCTTCCAGTCTAACTAGATACAGCTGAGTATCAGCGCTTTATATGGAACAACTGCCTATCTGACCCTATTCAAGTTGCAAAACAGCCCTCTATTAAAAGTTTTGAATCTTCCACATTTTTACCTCTATCTGAGTTCGGAAAAGGCAAGTCAATCTTTTGTTTAACTTTATAAAAATCTGTTCAATATTCAGTTTTGGAGTTTTCGGCACACAGAAGGCGATATAAGACTTTTGATACATGGTTTTATAGCACGAAGTAATTTGTCCTACTACTGACTATTCTAGGACCAGGACGACTGATTGTCCGACAGCCCGTGACGTCAAAGATGAGTCATGTCTTCCTCATCTAATTGGTCAGTTTCTGTGAAGATAACCGGTGACTTCGGTGTAGGGATAACTTTGTTTTTAACTGTTTTCCTTGATAGATCATGGTTCTTGCGAACAATCTTCTTTCCTGCCTTCATCATCATCACCTCCCGAGCCTTTTCCCAACTATGTTGGGGTCGGCTTCCAGTCTAACCGGACACAGCTGAGTACCTACCAGTGTTTTACAAGCAGCGACTGCCTATCTGAACTCCTCAACCCAGTTACCCAGGTAACCCAATACCCCTTAGTAAGACTGGTTGTCAGACTTACTGGCATACATCCGATTAGACTAGACGTTGAACTCAAGATATGTAGGTAATTTGGGAATAGGCAAATAGCAAATGATGATAGTCAAACAGGAAAAAGCAAGCAAGAATCGAACCCAACCACATAAAAGCAGTTGTTTACAACCACTAGACCAAAGATTTTTGAACAAGGAAAATTATATTGAAAATTTTTTTGTTGCCCACAAAAATATTCTAATTGGTAACTTTATTTTTCCCACTGTCATTTCAAGGAATCCATAAGGAGAAATACTAAATATTATTGCTTGGACATACCCAAGTTTTTTTATTTTGGTGTTAATTATTAATAGATAAATATCCTTAAGCAATTATCTTGAGTTTAAATCGAAATATTACAAGTAATTTATGTAGCAAGTCTTGTTTTAAATTAACAAAGGATTTCCTAAAATATACACTAAGGAGATCTAAGGGGAGGCCATTGTTCAGCAGTGGACGTCTTATGGCTGAGATGATGATGATGATGATACACTAAGAACTTGGTCATCTATGGCAGACGGATAGCCAGAAGCCAGTAAGTCTGACAACCAGTCGTATTTCGTTGTCCGGGTAACTGGGTTGAGGAGGTCAGATAGGGCAGTCGCTCCTTGTAAAGCACTGGTACTCAGCTGCATCTGGTAAGACTAGCCGACCCCAACATAGCTGGGAAAAGGCTCAGGAGATCCTTTACAGTTTTCTTCCTAAAACTGCATTGTAAAATAACAACAGGTGTTGCCATAGTGAGTCAACTCATAAATATGCAGAAACGCTTACAATCGTGAGATAAACTGAACATGAGCTGGGTTTAGGTTGCAACATGGCTGTATGTTGTATACCTTTGCCTGGTAGATGACAAGTTAAATGGGCGGGAATTGACCTGTCAATTGTCATTCTGTCATTTTCAGCGCCATATTGTTTTTCTAAATTGAAATTGAAATAAATAGATTTTTGTTAATTTAATTTTACTTATTAAACCATTTCCAAAGATAGTAAGCGTCATGTAAATTGGCAGCCGTACCTATGCAGTTTTGATGACAATACAATAATATGGTACTGTCGAACTGATCTGATGATGGAGCCGGAAGATATGAACTGAAACTTCATGATGGAACATCGTATCATAGCTGTGTTACGACTTGTTAAGAATGTCTTGTAATGATTTTTACGTGCATCCATTAAAGAGATGCACGCCAATTAAAATATCTTTCATTAATCCAATGCTTATTAATTCTACATGGAAACCGCCCAAGTATTTAAGTTATAAATACTGTTGTTATAATAATTTTAATTGCTGACAAACTTGTTTATATTATAACCGTACTTTATTCACATGAGTCACAATTCCGCAAACAAAACATGTTTTTTATCATAGAAGTAAATATTGATATTATTCACTTTATTTTAAACTACCATTTACAGTTTTTAATGGTTATACGAGGGCGGGTCAATAAGTCCGTGACTTTTGAATTTCTGACCTCTTTACTGAAAAAGCAACACTACTCCTGTTAACAGGCATCTATCAGGTGACTCCTGACAAAATTTGAACTTGCTGCGTCAGTTAGATTGTGTTTTACAGCTATCTTTATCAGACTACCCAGTAATCTGAGGAAAAATGGAACAAAGTGAATTTCGTGTGCTCATTAAGCATTATTTTTGCGAAAAAACCATTACCGAAACCAAGGCTAAGCTTGATAAATACTATGGGGACTCTGCACCATCGATTTCAATGGTAAAAAGTGGTTTACTGAATTTCGTTGTGGCCGTACAAGCACTGAAGATGCCGAACGCCCTGGACGCCCAGTTAAAGTCTCTTCACCCGAAACAATCGAAAAATCACGGTATGGTGTTGGCTGACCGAAGATTGAAAGTGCAAGAGATTATGGAAGCCATAGGGATCTCGCATGGCTCAGTGGTTTCAATTTTGAACGATCACTTGGGCATGAGAAAGCTTTCCGCAAGATGGGTGCCGCGTTGGCTCACAGTCGACCACAAACGCAATCGTGTAACAACTTCACAGGAAGGTTTGGCGTTGTTTAATCGCAATATGGAGGAGTTTTGTGCCGTTTTGTAACAGTGGACGAAACATGTATCCATCACAACACACCAGAGACCAAACAACAGTCAAAACAGTAGGTTTCTAAGGGTGTATCGGCGCCAAAGAAGGCCAAGGTGGGTTTGTCAGCCAATAAAGTTATGGCGACTGTTTTTGGGATGCACGCGGGATAATCCACATTGACTACCTTCAAAAGGGAAGAACAATTAATGGGGAATATTATGCCACCTTATTGGACCGCTTCAATGACGATTTAAAAACCGACCTCATTTGGCCAAGAAAAAGTTCTTTCCACCAAGACAATGCAAGGGTGCACACATGTGCAGTTGCCATGGCAAAATCCATGAATTGGGCTATGAATTGCTCCTCATCCGCCCTATTCTCCAGATTTGGCTCCGAGTGAATACTTCTTGTTCTCAAACCTGAAGAAATAGGTTGGTGGAAAAGATTTGACTCCAATGATGAAGTCATATCGCAAACAAGGGCCTATTTTGAGGACCTCGACAAATCCTATTTTTGGAAGGGATAAAAATTGGAGAAGCGTTGGACAAAGTGTATAGAGCTCAAGGGGACTACGTTAAAAATGAAATGATTTAATTATCAAAAATCTGTGTTTTATTCCAAAAGTCTCGGACTTATACCCGCCCTCGTATTATGACTAAGATAACGACCCGTTCCGGCTTTACATGAAAAATTACACACCAAATCATCCTTATTCATGAATCCTATCTGATACTGTAAATCGCATGAAAATCCACTAATTAGTTCTTGAGTTATTTGCATAAAAGCAGACAGATAAATAAAAGTGGCGAAAGATTTAGCTTCATCTATTCTATACTAATACTATAAAGACGAAAACTTTGTTTGGTTGTAATGGATAAACTCGAAAACTACTGGACCGATTTTAAATATTATTTCACCATTAGAAAGCTATATTATCTGCGAGTAACATGGGCTATATTTTATCCCGGTGCGGGCAGTAGCTCACACGGGACGCGGCTGAAACCGCGGGAAAACGGCTAGTAATATATAAGTTTAGTACATAGTGATATTACCAGAGATTTTAATTACTATACAAACCTATTTTATTCAACTTTGAATAAAACCGGTTACTAAACACGAAAGCAAAAGCATAGACTTATCTATAACCTAAGCATAAAGTCTAAAACATCGAGTTGTCTATGAATAGAACCGGATAGGCTAGTTTTTAGTGGTCACGAGTCATTTTAAGACTTTTACTTTAGATGCCTTTATTTGGTAAGCTAGAAATGCTTGAATTGGATATCTATGACTATCTTTTATGTGTTTTCAGGTGGCCTATGTAAAGAACCAACCTCTCAAGTTGGTATGAGATTTCAGGCAAGTAATAATAAAACTATTTTAAGAGTGTATGTACTTTCTAAGTAGGTATGTATTTCTTGGATTAAAATGACTGATTAAAGGTGAAAGAAAACATCTCGAGGACTGTAAAGTCTTAAATCACCAACCCGCATTGAGCAAGCGTGGTGATTAACGCTCAATCCTTCTCCGTGTGAGAGGAGGCCGCAGCCCAGCAGTGGGACGATAAGAAGTCTGATGATGATTTAAAACTTCCAATAAACACATGACTTTGTAAAACATATTTCGATAAAATTAAGCAAGCATAGAGATACCAGGTCGCTTCCAACAGGTATCTGTGGAGATTTAAGGGGAGGCTTGTGTTCAGCAGTGGACGTCCTATGGCTGAGATGATGATGATGATGATAGAGATACCTAGAAAATCTAGTTTCAACTGTTAATTCTCTACGCTTCACAGATTAAAAACAAAAGCGAATTCATACTTGTATGGGAACATAGTTGTTCTAAAACTTATTAAGCGCACTTTTCCCTCTTTACCTACATACAAAAGGAGGGTAATGCGTTTCGCGTGTTCTTCTGAAGTGTATAGAGTATTAGGTAATCGATTGCAGTGTTGCAGTTTTTCGTATTGCAACATTGTAGATACAGGCGAAGTGATCTTATTTCATTTTCATGAGCAATTTTCTCGTGATTTTTGCTAGAAGACATCTCACCAAATATCTTTGCGTCTTTGAAATTGGCTACAAGTGTCAGTCGCAACAATTGATTGTACATATTATAAACAAAATCAGCCTTTTACAAAAACTTTTAAACATCTGTTGAACACTTGTTTAAAAATTCAAATTATGACGTTGAAATAAGGTCCGTTTTGCAGCCACACTTTTACTTTTTTAGACAAGTGTTCAACAGATGTTTAAATTTTGTATTTGTAGTAAGGGGAATAAGTCCAAGCGTTTTCGAGAAACCAACTAAACAAGCAAAAATACAGTCGAATTGAGGATAATTAACCTTTTCTGATAGGCCGTTTATCGCGAAAGACTTTATCCGGGTGCTCCAAGTTATCTGGGAACCCGAGCGCAACCTAGAGTAGGGTGCCAGCCAGTCCATAATAAAATAATATTTAGTATCTAGTTTAAAGTTCATTGCAAGCTTTGCTTATCGCAATATTCTTGTATAGCGACAAAAGCAATTTTATTAGATCACGTTTCTACAATTGTTAATTAGTTCAGCGATATAAATAGCGTGGGAATTAAATGGTTGTTATCTGATATACCTACTTGTAAGAGGTTGCTTGTTTTAAATCAGTAGACGGAAATAGGTCAGTAGGATAATCAGGACCTGGGAATATGCTAGCCTTGTAGGTTGCCCGGGTAACTGGGTTGAGGGGGTCAGATAGGGCAGTCGCTCCTTGTAAAGCACTGGTACTCAGCTACATCCGGTTAGACTGGAAGCCGACCCCGCATAGTTGGGAAAAAGGCTCGGAGGATGATGTAGATTATTGGATTACAGTCTATTCTGATGTGGCTGTATGTAAGTCTAGCTATTCCTTTGCTGTTGCAGCCGAGTCCCGAGGGAACCACTTCCGCATCAGGATAAAAAGTAGCCCATGTCCTTTCTTTGGCTGTAAATGTACTATTTGTGTACCAAGTTTTATTTATCAGCTCGTAAGTTTTTAGGAAAGACAGAGTAACTTTCACGTTACAAACGTTTTCACTCTTCTTCTAGCTAATTACTCTATACATATTCTACCAAGGTTCCATCAATTTTGGGCTGCGGGATTGTTCGCGCGAGTTACCGCGGCCCTGGTACATAAAGGGCTTAAGAAGGAACATGGTGGGTTTAAGTCAGTAAGAGTCTGACACTCCTCACGCTGCACCCACAGCGGGAGGGTCATTTGACGACTTCCACTTCTATGTTCTTTCTTCTATGTTTATTATCATTCAAGCTACGAAATGAACCGATGAGTCATACCAACACGTATGCCGAAGCAGTTAACTTTAACTACATCGGTTACGTAGACTTATATAATCCGTAACTTAGTTACGTTTATATAGTTTTAGTTTTTACGTAACTACAGTTAGACTAGTTTATAGTTCCGCTGTTTTGAATAAGAATAAGGTAAAAGTATCTTGAATATATTTAAATACAGCGGTTTCACCCACTTCCCGAGGGAACTACTTCACGCATCCAGATAAATAGTAGCCTATATGTCATTCTGATTTATAAGCTATATCATTGCTAAGTTTTATCAAAATCTATGCGGTAGTTTTGGGTGAAAGAGGAAGAAACATCTATCTATACATACATTCAATCTTTGACGTTTATAATATCAAGTAGTATTTAATCATACTTCTTTGTTTTAATGGTTTAAGAGCACACTGCAAACTTTTAGTCGGCCGATATTTTGTTTGGGCTCATGTAAAATGAATGGGTATAAATCAAATAACAAGGATCAGGTATTTAGCCGGTATCAGACTGACTGGAAACCTTGATTAGAATCAAGATTTTCCTGAAAAATATTGCCATTTTTTAAAAAGAAAATCTTACAAATGCCGGTGCTCTTAATCTATGTCAAAAAGACACGAGACATGAGAAAATATTACGACGGCGTAATAAAACCATGTTAATTATCAAAAGGTTATCAAGAATATTGATTAAAAAATTAGCATGAACTTATTACGATATTTGATAACCCATTTTCTTTGAACGACATGTGTATTATTTATCTATTGGTCTAATTTAAAAAAGTCGTGGTGGATTCGATTCCAGGTCAGGCAAGTGCCAATGCAACTTTTCGAAGTTTGTATGTACTTTCTAAGTATATCTTGGACACCAATGACGGTTCGGATGGCACGTTAAACTGTTGATCCCGGCTGTCAGTGAACATCCTTAGCAGTCGTTACGGGAAGTCAAATACCAGTCTAACCAAGGGGTATTGGGTTGAAGAGTTCAGATAGACAGTCGCTCCTTGTAAAGCACTGGTACTCAGCTGCATCCGATTAGACTGGAAGCCGACCCCAACATAGTTGGGAAAAGGCTCGGGACATGATGTCATCTATTACCTTATGATAGAAACCTCATTTCAAGTTAAGAAACCATACTTATTATATTTTCAAATTACGAGAAACCGCGAAAATATCTTGTGAAACAGAAATCACTGTCTTATTTAGATCAGTCATTGAAAACCAATCTTATCATGTATTATATAGAGTTGAAAATGCAATGTATAGTTGTTTTGAATTGAATTTCGTCAAAGCCAAATTGGTGGTCTAATTTGGCCAGATATCTTGGTTAAAGTGTAGTTTGCACATGAGATCTGAGAGGCACATAAGTAGGCCTAATGCTATGTCAATTTGGATCGCTATTCTTTACAATAATAAAGGTGGGTTGCACCATTTAACTATAACGATAACCAAACTATAATCAGCCATTTTGATAATTGAAAATGCTTCGGCTATGGTCATAGTCAAATGATGCAACCACCCACCCTTATTATTGATGAGGATAGTGATACAAATTGGCATAATACTTATATTGCTTGGTTTCCGAAACGCCGAACGGCGACATCTTTTAAATGAAGCTGAAAGTGCCGTCGATTTAGGAACATTTTGGAGCAATGCAAGCAATGTAGGTATTTGGTAATAAATATTATTTTTATCCTACTTTCGTCTTAACTAGATATTACTTAGCCAGGATAACTAGTACGTCTATTCATTCTAGCTAAGTTCTGCGCAAATCAATAATAGCAATATATATTCTCGAATAGGTATTTAATCATATGTGTGGGGAAAACCATCGCAATTAGTAGACATTTATTGAATGCGTTTCATTCTTGGAGATAGGGTTGTCTCTTTTACAATTGTTATAAATGCGAAAGTATTTCTGTCAATGTCATGCTGGCACGCCAAAATTGCTGACCATTGACAAATGCGGGATGTAGTTCCCTCTAGAATAGCAGGGATCAGCTAGTTTTAATAAAGTCGAACATTTCTGTGAGTGTATGTTTGTTATTTCTTCACAAACAAACAGATGAACTAAGTTAAATGAAAACTGTTATAGAGGTAGCTGGTAGCCCGAATTAACACGAGATTACTTTTGCACGGTACATAAATTTCCTCCAAGAATTTCTCAAGTACTTATTAAAAACACTAGTATGTACATACTAAAATGAAAATCTGCGAACTGGAAGAGGAAGATGTCCTGGATATAGCGAAGTGGAAGAAGAAGATAATGAAAGCCGACCCCGTCACAAGACGGGATAAACGTCAAAGAACAAAGAAGAAGAATACTAGTACATAACTAATATGGTTTGCAAGTACTACCAAAATGTTTTACTACTAAAGAAGCCTAGTCACGCCCCTGCATATTTATTAACTAAGTAATTGAGACAACCCTAAGATCCACACACAATCTTTCCACAACATTATCGACTAAAATCATTATAATCATTACACAGATATGTACAACAAAAGTAGTAAAAGACAGGTTGATACATAAATAATTATATTTATCGATCCTCTTCAATATTCAACTCGTGTTGTCGATAAATATTCATATTACGATATCGATAATGAGTACATCACTATTGCGCAGTTTGTCAGCTGATTGCTGTTCGTTTGTGTTGATACATCTTGGGAATTGCTTGGCTCGTGACGATTGTGTTTTAAGATAGTTCTTCCTTGTGGAAACTTGTTGGGTGAGGTCAATTCTTGATTTGTATTGTTTTAATGATTCCTTCTATTTTACTGACTGCGTCAAGCGTTGCGTCCGAAATATCGCTATATCTTGTATTAAAAGTTTATAATGCCCGTAACTGGACAAAATATAGAATACTAGCTTTCCGCCCGCGGCTTCGCCCGCGTGAAATTCGGTTATATTGCGGTATAAATCACAACTATAAGAAAACTTCTCATTCCACGGAAAAATCTAAGAAGCGCGATGTAACGCTGGATACGATTAGTTGTTAAACCAAAACTGAATGGTACACTATATTATACGTTTTCCTTGTGGAGCAAAACATTTGTACGTCATCCCTCGGGAATTCCTCATTTTCGAGGATTCATTATCGTATCATTTAGCTTCTAAATTTATATGTTCATATTCGTTTGCAATATATAAGTAGATGTAAAAACAGTTTAGATGATTAAACAAATTGTACATCATCCCTCGGGAATTCCTCATTTTCGGGGATTCATTATCGTATCATTTAGCTTCTAAATTTACATGTTTATATTCGTTTGCAATATATTACCTTGTTTTAAACGACACACAGCGCCATCTACAATCCATCCATCAAGCAAACAATATTTTGTTTTCCCTCGGGAATATCTATTTTTTTCGGGATAAAAAGTACCCTATTATTTAATCCGGACTTCTAACTTTACGTCTGCAAAATTTCAAAGCAATCGGTTCAGTAGTTACGGCGTGAAAGCGGAACAAACAAACAAACAAACAAACTCACTTTCCGATTTATAATATTATATAGTAAGGATTATATTATATTATATATATTATATTATATATTATATAGTAAGGATGATACTCGGGAAGAGTGTAGCTTTCAACAGTGAGAGAATTTTCAAATCAGTTCAGTAGTTTCGAAGCCTTTAGAGTACAGACAAACAAACAAAACAATGTTTCCTCTTTATTCATAAATTAATAGATTTTCCGCTGCCAGTAGAAGCACTAAGCTTTGATTAATTCACAAACAAAGGTACATTTGCAATATTAAGGATCCTTTAAATATAAGTTTCTAGCATTCGCTTTTAATTCAATTGAGTGCCTCTGACGAAATGTAGTCGAAAGACAATAGCAAAAGTGAAAGGAGTTGCCAGTCTGAATGATATTAGTCTAGTCTATATCGTAACTAGGACATAGATAGGTTAAAATATATCTAGCATTGAGGTTATGGGCTGCAGGATGGTTCGAAAAATGACGTCAAAAATCATCAAATTATCCTCCGCTGTGGGTTAGTAGCGGTGAGTGTCAGACTCTTACTGACTATAAAACCGTCGTGTTCCGTCGTAGGCCTTTTATGTACCAGGGCCGCGGTAACTCTTTCGAACAATCCCGCAGCCTGGTATATAAAGGGCTTAAGAAGGAACATGGTGGATTTTAGTCAGTCAGAGTCTGACACTCCCTCACGCTGCACCCACAGCGGGAGAGGTGAAAAGCCATGTAAAGTTCTGGGAATTGGACCACTTTAACAGTTGTAAGAGTCAGAAGGTAAAGGAATGCTTGGAGAGGTCCATCCATTGATGTAAGACCATTTAAATCATACGAGTTCCTCAATTGTCATATTGGCAGTTTTTCAGATGTTACGCACTCAGATGCATCCAGTAATCCAGTTAAGATTAAAGCCGACGATGATAGATGAGAAAAAGCTAGCCAGATGAAATTAAAATGTTTCTGAAGGTTTAATTGCTACTAAACGATGCATTCAATTTTGATACCTACATACTAAGTCCCTAACTCAAAAATACAAACGAAAATGCAAAAATTATCTCAAAAACAATAGTGTTGAGATCAATTAAAATGCACAGATTATAAATAGTATTCCCACGGTTAGCTACTCTGTGTCTGTACCAAAGACAATGGTTTTCATTGGTGTGGCGAAAAACATATTTGCGCAACCTCCTTTTGCTATTGCATTTTGGGAGTAAAATAAGTCAAGAATGTTTTTGATGTAGACTACCTACTTTTAATTGAAAGAATAGGGCCTGAAAGTCACACGATTTCATAAAATATTGCTTCTTTTATGGGATCAAAAATGTGACCATTTCCTGAATCTCGAGTATTAGGTATTCCGCGTTCCAGTGGACCTTCTTTCTGTACTCAGATAAAATCAAAGCTACGGCACCAGGGGATAGTGTAGCTTCCCAACAGTGAAAGAATCTTTGAAATCAGTTCCATAGTTTCGGAGCCTTTATGACACAAAATATCTGAAGAAAAATACCCCAGTAACGATGGAACTAAGTTAGGCGATTGGAATGACATAGTTTAATGATAACTTGTCATACACACGCCTACAATATCACTGATATATTCATTTGTTTCATTGCATATTACTAGAAAGAATCTATGAATGGGCTATAGACGACTGAGCAGCCATTGTGACGGTCTATCGTAGAGGTACGGTAGACTGCACGTCAGTGGTAACTGTCATGCACCTTAACTCAATAGTAATAAGTACGATTTTCCTATAAAACTGTTACCACTGATCTGAAGTTGACTGTACAGTTATTTTTAGTCACTATGTACGTCACTGTATTACTAGGATTCGTCATTGTCAGTGAACAACTGACAGTTTCTTGGACTGACGGATTGATGGTCATCTGCTTAGCCTTTTCTGAAGTATGTTGGGGTCGGCTTCCAGAGTAATTGGATGTATCTAAGTACCAGTGTTTGACATAGAGCGACTGTCTATCTGATCTCCTCAACCCAGTTACCTGGGCAACCCAATGCCCCTTGAAAAGACTCGTTGTCAGACTTTGTGGCTTCTAACTACCCGTAAAGACTGTCAAGGATGTTCATTGACAGCCGGGACCTACAGTTTAACATCATCCGAAACACAGTCAATGGTGTCTAAGATATACTTAGAAAGTACATACAAACTTAGAAACGCATACAAAAACAATGTGTATTTACATTTACACACACATACAAGTCTCACCCGCTTTCCCAACACAAACTACACCATCAGTTCAAACCGGGTCCACTTGTGTGAACGGCTAATCCAATTTAGTTACAAACCGTGGTCTATTAGGGTCACCCCGGTTACTTGTCCAAATATTATTAGGACAATTTACTGGTCGTTATGTCTAAAGTTCAATTCCGTACTAGGCGGTACCGGGGTGATGAAATTTTGAAGGTAGTTGTTGGTTAAAGAGTTATTTATAGGTAAGTGAAGTCTTAGTGTATTGGTGTGGCTACGGGGTATTTAGGATGAGAAAGTAAATGTGTTTATTTTTGAGAATATGACGCATGTAACAAGGAATTCTCCTAGGATATCCTAATGATATTAGAAACGTGAAAGTTTGTATGAGTTCAAATGTATGTTAAACCGAACAGATTTTGCTGAAACTCGACTATAATATAGCATATATACATCAGGATAAAATATAGGTGACTTTTAGCCCTGTTCGGGATATGGTACCTTCGGGACACAGGTGGAAGCCGTGGAAGCCACTAAAACAAGCGTCATAAAAGAAAACCTGGATATAGTTTTGAAATCGCTCTATGGACTAGCTTAAAATTTCGTACAAAGGTACACAGATAGTCCAAGATAGATAGAGCCACAGATAGAGCTTGAGAAGGGACACTATTCTTTTATCCAGGTACAAGAAATAGTTCCTTTCAGGACGCGAGTGGAACCACAGGGAACAGCTAGTTACTTCTAAATAGTGAGTCTGTACAACACATTTTGTTTTGTTGTGATACACAGACTGTCAATACCGGCATTTTAAAGCGGCCTTGATACGCCCATTCATTGCTGTACCATTGTCAAATGTTGATACTTTGTTATTTAGTTTTTTGCAACAAATACATACCATGGTTTTAAGTACTTGTTATATACCATTAGTAAGTTTAACCGTTTTTCGTACGAGAAAATTCTAGAACATTGGGCCCCAGAACCAGTATTCTTCAGTTACTTAGATAAAATTGGTTTCTACTTCTATTACGTTGAAAATGCATTGCCAGCCAACCATCGCTCTTCAGTGTACGAGTTAACAGTTCAAATCGATAAACGACCACAGTATTATACAACGATATATAAATGACCTCAATATACATATTGTATTTGACGCCTCGCGTCTTCTTTTAGCGAATAGCGAGCGACCTAGACACACTTTATGTACTACTCTTATACTTAGTGCGTTAAACGCATATGTCAATGCTACTGACCGCTTGAGAATAATAAAGCTTATTTATGGTTTGTTTTGATGGCTACGGGTATTTTAAAAGTTTTGAAGAATCTTTATACAGTAGGGGTGTATTTAATTCCTACTGGGGTTGCTGGATTGTTCGCACGAATCGCGGTCCTGGTACATAGAGGGCTCCAGAAGGAACATCGTGGGTTTTAGTCAGTAAGAGTCTGTCTGACACTCCCTCACGCTGCACACAGCGATAGGGTGATTTCCACTATTACAAATGATAATTGTGAATCTTTTGAAAATATTTATTTCGCATCTTGCACTTAGTAATTGCACCTAATCTTGTATTTAACTAAAGGCTACATATTTTAAGATCATTTTGTCCTGATAGGTAATTTTTCTAATAATAAATCTACTTATGTACTTAGTTCTGGAAACCTAACTAAATCAATTAGTCGATATTCGCAAACTATGCGTTAAGGCTGAATGCAGTGACAATGACCAAGAAAAAAAATGACGACGACATGACAGCAAAAGCGCGCGAAGTTTAAATTTAGAATCGTTTTTATACCAACTTTTGGCGGCAAAAGTAGTAATTAGTGAATTCTATGCAATTTACTATCATTATTTTGATTAATTACCCACACTTAAATCATTAGTGTGATTTTGTGAATGAAGTTTTTTCGTAGTTTGGTGCAGTGAAAAAGTATAGATTATCTGTGGGTGGTTCTTCCGTGTTTCAAGGGCACGATTAATTGTTGGGTACCGGCTGTCATTTGAACATCCTTGGCAGTCGTTACGAGCCGTCAGGAGCCAGGAAGACTGACAACCAGTCTTACCAAAGTGGTATTGGGTTGCCCTGGTAACTGGGTTGAAGATGTCAGATAGGCAGTCGCTCCTTGTAAAACACTGGTACTCAGCTACATCCAGTTAGACTGGAAGCCGACCCCAACATAGTTGGGAAAGACTAGGCAGACATTATTTCATGGTAGCTATAAAACCTCTTTTACAATACAATACAAGAATGTCCCATAGACAATTTTCAATTTAACAATGGCGGGCGTTCAATCTTTCACTTTTAACCTCAAACGCCTGCCATTTGGCGCCAATCCGCTATGTTAGACGCGACCTTTGCTGCGTTCCTTTATATTGTTGTTTATTATCTGAATTATGATCTTATTCTATAATAAAAGCTCTGATAAGCCCTCTTTTTAATTACTAAATTCGGGTTCAGTAGGTACCCAAAGACTGATGATTGAAATTTTCACAGAACATGTATTTCTGTTGCCAGTTTAACAACCTGTACCTACTGAAAGTTGCTATAAAATAAATATTTTAGAGGGATCCCATACAACAAGCTTGTTATTTTTTGCCTTTTGCAGATAAATGTGCGAAAACTCGCACTTGGCTAGTATTTCATGGAGTTCTACAATTGTAATTTTCCATAGAAAACTTAATATTCCTATCGTATTACCTTTAATGAAAGTAATGGAATACTTAAAACGTAGCAAAGTTAGTATTAATGTCTGTATCCAATATCTCTACTTAGTGAGTTTCCTTCACACGCAACTTTCGCCTTTATTCCTATTTGAAATACAGTCTAAAATCCAGTGGGGTTTTCCGTGAAACGATTTGAAAATTTCCAATGGAATTTGAACTGTATGACGTAGAAATTAGGGTACAAATTAGGTTGTATGAAAACTGTTAATTCAGTAAATTCAATCAATTTTGCAGATAATCGGTTTAGTATTGAATTACTTTTAAGCTTGGTTTAAGTTCATTGTAGCGTGAATGCATTATTTCTGCTCGTATTAGGGCGCTCACAAAACCTTTGGCGGCTTGGAATATTTGGAGACATGCTGCTTAGAAACCATTTAAGGATTCCGTACCACAAAATAATAATAAAATACAGGTAAAATTGCCAATTTGTACACTGGTAAAACAAACTGGTAACATTTAATGTTATAATGCATTATTTTCGGGTAAACCAGAGCGCGAACCTATTGTAAATCTATGGGTAAACCTGTCAGATATACATATAAACTAATAGTATAATAAACTTTTTGTTAAAACGCGCAAATTTTAGGAACTACAGGACCAATTTGGCAATTCTTTCAATATTAAAAGGCCATTTACCGAGAAGGCTAGTTTCATTAATAAAATTCTCAGTACATATTATAATTTGATAGTAGTTTTCCGTTTTACATGAATCATTCGACTCCACGCAATGAAATGTGATGTTTTGGTAAAATATATTCAGTCAAACATCGGAACACCGGATTTTCCTCTTAGGAAATGGTGTTTACGAATGCACGGTTATCTATTACTCTGATACTCTGAATCAGTGTTCCGGCCACCCATCATCGGACTAACCTAGGAAAACAATTGCAAAATTGTTTATTCACTACATAGTTTAAAAGTCCCTTTTAGGGTTCCGTACCCAAAGGGTAAAACGGGACCCTATTGTTTTCGCTCCTCTATCCGTCCGTCCGTCCGCCTGTCACCAGGCTTTATCTCATGTGATATTAGAGAGCTGAAATTTTCACAGATGATGTATTTCTTTTGCTGCTATAACAACAAATACTGAAAACTAGAATAAAATAAATATTTTGAGAGCTCCCATACAAAAAACGTGACTTTTTGTCCATTTTATTAAAAATGGTACGGAACCCTTCGTGCGCGAGTCCGACTCGCACTTGGCCGGTTTTTTTAACAAAGCAAGTGCATGTTCTTACTATATTTTTGTTCTCATCGCGATAAACTAAGTATTACGATACTTAACTATGTTTTATTTCAGCAAACGACTAGGTTTTCCCGAACTACGTCAGAAAGTAGATATACATCTAAATAACAACGTATGTCTGTTTATAGTACTTTTAATTGTACAAAAGTACTCGCAATTGAGTGCATACTATTAATTTAAATTGGTGGCAATATATCTATACTAATACGTGTTGTAAAGCTGAAGTTTGTTTGTTTGTACCCGCAAGTTTCAGGAACTACTAATCCGATATGCAAAAAGAAATAGTTAAAAAATATGCTCTTTGTAACGTTTCTTAGCTAGTCACGTATTGTCATCAGAACTCAGAGCGAGTGCAAAATGTCATCCTAATCGAAGACCGGGAAGTGGGTTAAATTAGGATTCCAAGATTTTCTTACATTATGTACATCAGTACATATTATAATCCAATCCTAATTTAATTGTAGTAGACAGCTGTGTTGTTGGGATGTTTGTTCATCACTCTTACTTCTTCCCAGCCATAACACTAGGTAGTGGTGAAAAGGGCGTTTTGGGGTGCTGTTCTTTTGGAATATTGACGTGAAAAAGTACTAATTTATTTACCTTACTTTCAATCAATAATTTTTCCCTTTGACAAACCAATTCTCGTAACATAAATAAGACCTGCATTCTGAAGATTTCAATCTACTAACTAGAAAAAAGCCTCTTTATATTCACAACTAGTTTAGCCTAAACGGAACGATACTAGAATAGAAATTGATCTTAACGTAATACTCAACTTTCTTTACAGGGACAGACGGACAAACAAGTGGGTCACGTGCAAATATATACGTAACTCTATGTGGCGTAATCTATCAGGTGTTTTAATTTGTTTAGCCGTTTTGAGAAAACCGAGAACATTGGCAGACTTACTTAGTAGATTTCTTCGTCATCATCTGCCGAGCCTTTTCCCAACTATGTTGGGGTCGGCTTCCAGTCTAACCGGATGCAGCTGAGTACCAGTGTTTTACAAGGAGCGACTGCCTATCTGACCTCCTCAACCCAGTTACCCGGGCTACCCGATACCCCTTGGTAAGACTGGTTGTCAGGTTTACTGGCTTCTGACTACCCGTAACGACTGCCAAGGATGTTCAATGACAGCCGGGACCTACAGTTTAACGTGCTCTTCGAATCACAGTCATTGCTTAAAAGTTATGTGATATGAAAATTAATTCCCATACTAGCTTCCGCTAGTTCGGTTATATCGCGTTTTCAAGAGAACTCTTCAAAAGTCCAGGATAAAACTATCCTATGTTCTTTCTCAAGGCCAACTCTATCTCTGTACCAAATTTTATTAAAATCAGTTCAATGGTGAAAGCGTAACAGACAGACAGAGTTACTTTCGCATCTATAATATAAAATGAATCGCAAAATGTGTTGGTAAGCGCATAACTCAACAACGCCTGGACCAATTTGGCTAATTCTTTTTTGTTGTGTTTGTTATTGTCAGGAGAAGGTTCTTATGAAAGTAGAGAAAAAAGTAGAGAGTCAGTTGACGGGAGCGAAGCCGCGGGCAAAAGTTTATAATATTAGTAGGGATGACATTTGAGCGTCACATTGTATAACAAACAAACACAAAATATTATTCTTTGACCAATGAGAAAGGCCAAATACTTGACATACAATGAAAGGCATTGATTAGTCATTTCGATGAACAATATCGATACACGATTCGATTGTAGGCTGAATCAATGTGTCACGCGCTGACCGTTCAAAATGTCGGTCGATTTAAAAAAGTTTACGTAACTTTTGTTTATATTGCGTGTTATGACATATAGCGGTACCGAATGTTTTGTGTGCCGTTGACAGCTGTCAAGTTTCATGACAAAATCGCATGATTTAACTGACAGCAACTGTCGACTGCACCAAAACGGTTAGACCATACATAAGCCTAAGGTAAGAGTCAGCATACAACTTACAAATCAATTTGTGAATTAATTAGTGGTTTTATTTAACAGAAACGGCGTACTTAAATTATGTTTTCGCTGAACTTCGGCCCCTACGATTCTAAAATGTATTTTTTTTTTAAGAATTTTGGTAGTTAATTGTAATCAAATCACTTATGCAAGTTCTTATTGAAAAATCATCTTTCTTGGTGATGAGACTTACTTATATCAAAATACGACTATCCGTAAATTATACCAATCGTTTCTTTGAAGGAACCAGGCGTTAGAGCAGTCAACAAAAGTCAATATTTTTTCAAATATTACTTAGCGTTTGGCTTTTAATTACTAAAATACAACAAAAAAGTTTCCACATGAACAGAATTTGTTTCAAGCCACAACCAAAACCAAAAAGATGAAAAATAACTTAAACCACAAAAGTTAAAATAAGGTTATATCTAAGAGTTATAGAAGTTACCTTCAAAATTCCTTGGTGATTGGTTAGCGTAGACTGAGGAAGGAAAGATAGCGGAGATGCCATAAGGCTGGTAGGTCAAGCGCCTTCTTGTAGGTCAAATACGTACGGCAGGCGTGACCAAAACGATCAGTTATAGTTATCGGCACGAATCTTGAGCTCTGACCTTCACCTGCGCAGAAGTAATTTATTGGGTCCCTTTGTGGTATGAAGTGAGGCGCGGGGCGGGCTAAAGCGGTGATTGGCCCGCAGTGCATCGCGTCATAGCCGTCACTCGGGATTGGTTCTTTGCTAATAAATCACTTCTGCGCAGATGTAGGTTAGAGCTCAAGATTCGTGCCGATAATTATAATAGTTAACTAACGAGGCGTTCGGGTTCCTTGAGGCTTCTACCAAAGATTGGTGATTTTATTTTGAAAATAATGGAGGGGTTCCATAGAAGGCGTGTAAGAAGCTAGTAACGTTCCTCGTCCCCGAACACCCGCATGTTGTCGCGCTACTTTCTTAGGAGATTTTGCGTTATGACATCTCCGCTAGTCATTTTGTTCTCCATGGCGTAGACTAAGAAATTACCTGTAAACAAACAAATTGATACATTAAAATATTATTCGACAAAAACGACTTATGTAGTTAGTTATTCAAAAATAAACACAGCTGAGCTAAAGGTCGTCTATTTTCAAGTACCTATACTGTATGTTTGTACCTATAGATTATTCAAAAATCGTTTTAAAGTACACCTTGAATAGTTAAGTCAATTATTCTTTAAAATTGTTAATCCCCGAGACAGAAACAAAAGAGAGGTAAGTTTGACCGCTGTGCGTTTGGCTCCGTAGCTCTTAAATAGCTTAACCGATTTGGATGCAGCTTTTTAGAAGAAAGCTGGTTTTCCAGCGGTCATTCTAGACTAAGTTATATGAAAATCGGCCCAGCCGTTTTAAAGTTATAAGCAGTTTGTCAACAACAGCATGATGGTGTTGACATGAGTCATTGTTATCACCTATTATTAACTATTATATTATTTAACAATAGCTATTACATTCTAATATTCTCACACAACAATAAAGAAGCTATAATACTCGATAAATTATCGATTTAACAAACAGACACACGCACATATTAAGTATTTTCTTCCTGTTTCATAAGTCTTGCGTTGTGCGTAAGATATTACGAATAAGCTTATGTTAATGCTATAAATTCCATTTATTACTTTGTAAGAAGTAGGTATGCATTATTAATAGTAAAATAAAAGATATATAAATGATGATGATGACATTGATTTTGACGTCACACGGCTTAAAGTAAGTTGGGTAAGTATATCTTTTGTTTAAAATAAAACCTCGTGGGAAATACTGCCCGTACCGGGATAAAATATAGCCAATGTTATTCGGGGACAGTCTAGCTTTCCAGTGAAAGAATTTTCCAAATCAGTCTAGTAGTTTTGAACAAATAAATAAACACAAAATGTTATTATTAGATATATGTATTAGTATATACTAGCAGTTACAATTTTTTCTATCTGTTCCGATTTATTTCCCAAATTGCTGGACTGATTTTAAAGTCACTACGAGAAAGAGTAACTTGGCTTTTTATCTAAGATCTTGAAGTAACTCCATTTGGAAGCGCGAGAAGCCGCGAATGGAAGCTAGATAAATATGGTCCAAATTCATATCAAACCATAATCATTTCGCAATATCCCATAATACCGGTCTACGTAAACATTAAACGTTGAATCAACTTGGCACAACTAGGGCTGCCATCCGTCCGGGTTTCCCGGATTTGTCCTCGTTGAGGCCGTCCGGGGCCGTCCGGCGGGTTTAGAAGTGTCCGGGGAAACCCGGACACTTTTCATGTAAGGAAGCACCTCATTGAATTAAAGTATATGTTAATAGTAAATGGATTACAAAATATTAGGTATTATTTTGTTTAAAAAATCGTACCCAGTCGGGGAAAAATGCGATTTACGCCAAATGTCCGGGTTTTTAAATGTTTGTCCGGGTTTGGCGAAATTCGAGATGGCAGCCCTAGGCACAACCCACTATAGTTAAGCTGAACCAATTTGTTTTAGGCTTAGAATATGCGAGCTTGTAAATGGAGCTAAACTAATATGTACTAGGATTAGAGTAAGCCTACCGGGCTGCGAGATTGTTCGAAAGAGTTACCGCGGCCCTGGTACATAAAGGGCTTAAGGAGGAACATGGTGTGTTTTAGTCAGTAAGAGTCTGACACTCCCTCACGCTGCACCCACAGCAGAGTCATTTGATGATTTGTCATAAAAAGGATTAGATTTAGAGCGAGTGTCAGACTCTTACTGACTCAAACCCACCATGTTCCTTCTTGAGCCCTTTATGTACCAGGGACGCGGTAACCCGCGCGAACAATTATGACATTTGACAGAAAGAAATAAGAAATAGGTAAGTAAAGAAGGTCATATTATTAAAAAAAAATAGTTCAAAACTAAAAATCACGCTAGTCATGTATTGTCATCAGAACTCAGAGCGTGTGCAAAATTTCATCCTAATCGAAGACCGGGAAGTGGGTCAAATTAAGATTCTAAGATTTTCTTACATACATAGTTACAAAAGAAGCTAATAATATATGTGTTAAAAATTAAATAGAGATGTCACAACGTCCAGCGGGGCCCAGCAGGCCAGCGGCCCAGCAGGGCACTGCCGGGGCTGCGGGTTGTTCGAAGGAGATACCGCGGCCCTGGTACATAAAAGGCCTATGACGGAACACGACAGTTTTAGTCAGTAAGAGTCGACACCCCTCACCGCTGCTAACCCACAGCAGGAGGGGTCATTTGATGATTTTAACGTGGAAAAAAAGGTGTCAAAACGTTAGATTTTCAAACACAGATGTTTACACGGAGCTGCAAGGGTCAACGGCCTCTTGACAGTACAATAGCTGGCCGTATTTTAATTCAAACGCAAATACGCGAGCTTGCTTGTTCTAACGGGTCGCCATTATAGGTCACACAGGTGGTTCTATTTTCAAACGTGCAAATGTTAAGTTTGTTTTTGAAATTTTAAAATTGAACGAATAAAATAATACACGTTAAAATTACTGCCAGATAAAAAAAATAAACACAGCTATGATACGATGTTCCATCATGAAGTTTCAGTTCATATCTTCCAGCTCCATCATCAGATCAGTTCGACAGTACCATATTATTGTATTGTCATCAGAGCTACATACAGCTGCTAATTTTCATGACGCTATGATCCTTGGAAGATCATGTCCTGAGCTTTTCCCAACTATGTTGGGGTCGGCTTCCAGTCTAACTGGATGCAGCTGAGTACCAGTGCTTTACAAGAAGCGACTGCCTATCTGACCTCCTCAACCCAGTTACCCGGGCAACCCAATACCCTTGGTTCGACCATTGCATTTCATAATTATTGAAAATATACGTAATATAATAACAATAACCCAATTACAACAAAGGTCATTGATGAAAACGTTCCGTTTCACACTGGGTCACTAAGCTATCAACATTGGTCTAATTTTAAACAAACGAGAGCAAACGGTCATTAAGTCAGAGATAATATTAATAATGCAAGATATTTAAACTGTGCTATTAGTATAGAGAAACCTTTTATTTCGCGTCAAAATTCACACTGGAGATAAAGCTTCCTATTCATTGTGCGTGATAAGCTGCAGTCGCACGTAAAATGGACCGAATTATTTATTGATGGATACAAAAGTTTATTTTAACTTGATATAATGAGGAACTTATAGATCACATAGGATACAGTTATGGTCATTCCCAATATTCCATCTACTGCTTTGCTTGTCAGAGAGATAATTTTGACATAAGCCCCATACAAGTACCTTTTGTCAAATGCCTGCTAAACTGAAAATAGAGCATAAGTGCTTGAACCCTCGGCTTACTCGATAAGATGAAAAATACACTGATTTTGAGTAAAATGTGGCTGAAAATTCTTATATTTCATAGGCATAGGGCTTAAATACGAAAAGTAGCTACTCTTTTATCTATTGACCTCGGGAAAGCCATACTGTAACGACGCAAAATAATTCAAGAGAGTAGAAAATTTTAATTAAACGTTATCAAAACGTACGTTGAAATAATCTTGCTAAAATTTAGATTGCTTTGACAAAGCTATGTTGTATTGTATGAAAATATGCATTTATGGCCCTTTTCGAGGCTTTGTTACTGTTACAGCCTTTTATCGTCCCACTGCTAGGCACAGGCCTCCTCCCACACGGAGAAGGATTGAGCATTAATCACCACGCTTGGTGTCACTTCGTATCTACTTACCTATATAATTTGATCCCGTGCGAAACCGAATCGGATCGCCAGTTAAGTATAAAATAGTTCTCAGTTCACAATAATTAAGAGCATTAAAAGCAGGTTGCTGACCGACGCAACGAATCCTTTCGCACCGGTGACATTTGTAGCGATGCCATTAAAATTGCGCGCGAAAATAAACATAACCTCTAAAGGCCGGTTCTAATATGCTATCTATGTTAATATAAAGCCAATTTGATATTAATAAAAATGTAATGTATGTACAAATAAATAAATGAATGGAATCTAGACTAACTTTTCATTCTCGATTTAAAATCTCGATTTTCCACATCACTATTTATTTGGGACCCTATTTTTAAAACTGTGCAACACTGGAAATGTCATTTTACTGACTCGAATTAAAACTCAGACTATATAGATAAATGGAATTTTGGGTATGGTTCTGAATATACAAACGTAACAATAAGCAATATCCCTACGACATTTTGTCCTCCTTAGAAAGAGAAAATTGGCTCTAAGACTAGGTTACATGTAGCTCTTTTTATAACAATTCTAGACGTACAAAATACAGCTGAAGTAACGCCCATTTCTCCCTTTCTAATATCATAAATAAGAAAGAAAGTGTCGCCGTCATTCTGTCATGCTTTCACGTTAAACGGTCGAACGAATTCACTTTTAGATGACATTCGGTGGACAGATAGAGTTATTTATAATTAAATCTTGATAATTTCAGGGGTAATTTGAAGCTATTATTGTGTGGAAGGTCATACTCGGAAATAAAAGAAATTCATTCATGATTTTCTTAGCCTTTTCACAACTATTTAGTACACCTATATTCTGTTCAGCTTCCATTCTAACCGAATGCAGCTGAGTTCCAATGCTTTACAAGGAGCGACTGCCGATCTCACATCCTCAACCCAGTTACCCGGGGCAACCCAATAAATACCCTTGGCTGGTTTCAGACTTTCTGGCTTCTGACTACCCGTAATGACACACGCATGTGCTCGATACACGACACTCAGTTTTGACAGCACCGATAGCGCCGGTTAAAAGCTCCTCAATGCACATGCGTGTGTGAGTGACATTTATACGAACGTTAGTAAGTACCTTCACGACTATACGTTTTATTCTATAGTATCTTATTACAAGATCTAGTTCCCTCAGGATACAAGCCTAACCACAGGAAACAACTCCATAACTAGGTCACGATCGACACTAGCGCCATTGTCACAAAACTCAAACGTCAATTCAAATTGTCACATAAAGCGCTCCATTCACGTACGATTCCGGAACACGACGATTTCCGCGTAACGCCGAACAGGGGCTACGATAAAGACGATTTGTCTTGCTTGTTTGGCTTTTGTTTTCGTCTGTCGCGTAATGTGTGCGATTCTTTATGTAAAGGAATTACAATTATATTGTTAATCTTTTATTGTATGGTGATTTTAGATAAGAGGTAAATGAGAGAAAAGGTTGATTCATGTTGTAAATGTAAATGTATCTTTGTTTCTGATGGTTTTCTTGAAAACGTGGTTTTGGTATGATTTGAATTTAAATAGGTAGGAACCGGAAGGAAGTAATTTTAAATTTGTTTATCGGTTGCATTGAGAAGATGAAGATGATTTTTTTACCATAAAAGCTCCGAAACTACAGATCCAATTCGAAAAATATTTCACTGTTGAAAAGCTACACTATCCCTTGGTGATATAGGCTATATTTTATCTGCATACGAGAAGTAATTTCCACAGGACGCGGATGATGCCACGGGAAACAGTAGGTAACTTCAGTACAAAGTTTTATTCAGTACGTTTTGCCACTTATCTATCCAAATACTACGCACAATCTTAGAAACAGCTTTAACAAGTTTAATGCACAATAATAATCATAATGTTTGTTTACTGTTGGCGATTGACGTCATGGTCTAAAACTGCGTTTATTTAAATACGTGAAAATCATTTACGAAGTCAGTGTTATGCAAATTGTCGCATAGAGAGGAATTATTAAATAGAGTAAACTTCTTTGTGTGGTAAATATTTATTAGTCTTGCAATTTTAGGGGTATGCTTTCAAGCAGTTTCTCACACCTGAGGAGAATTTCCGCGCATGGATAAAAAGAAAGAGCCTTTACCTATGTTATTTTCATACTATTAAGTAAGGTAACTTAATTACATCTGAATAACATATATCAGCAGGTATATTACTTATTTTGGTGCTAAGTATTTGATTTTGTATACCAGTGCAGTTTCAGTCACCTGAAGTCAATATTAATTTCAATTCTAAATAATTTCTAAGGGTCATGGGTTCATTTCAATTTATAAGGCACTTAAAAACGAGAAATCTAATCCCATATAAAAAAATCTCATGAAAAAAGAAAACAGATTAGTAGTTCCGAAGATTAGTGCGATCAAACAAACTGTGCAACTCTTTAAGTTTGTATATTCGCATTGCATAAGTGACTCGTAACAATTAGCACAGATAATACAAATATTGAATATCTTGCTCAATATGGCGGCCAGACCCACGAATAATGACCTCGGTAAAGTCAGTGTTTTGTGAACTGCAATGTCAAAGTCGCCGTTAACTTTCAAATTACGGTTTTATGATGTGCAGAGAAAATATAAAGTAATCATTACAAGCATAATTTTCTAACCGTGTATTAAACATTTTTGGAGACTTGTCGTAACTCGGGTGAACGACTCATGTAGAACTGTTTTGTTAATAGACGTTCATCTCCGAGCCTTTTCCCAACTATGTTGGGGTCGGCTTCCAGTGTAACCGGATGCACCTGAGTACCAGTGCTTTACAAGGAGCGACTGCCTATCTGATCTCCTTAACCCAGTTACCTGGGCCACCCAATGATCCTAAGACTGGTGTCAAACGTGGACCACCCAATAATCCTAAGACTGGTGTCAAGCTTGCTGGCTTCTGACTACCCCGTAACGACTGCCAAGGATGTTCAAATAACAGCCGGGACCTACAGTTTATCGTGACTTCCGAAATAAAAGCTTAATACACATGACTATACTACATAGTATTCCATCAAACAGAAGACTGTCACAGATCCTTCAGATTACAATCAGTCATTTAATAAACGATTTATCATTATTAAATACATTACAAGGATATCCTATATCGTGGGCGAGTAATAATATGGAATGCACTTAGCTATGTGTAATAGTATATGAAGAAGACTGAATGATATTTGACTCTCAAGTCTTCATTTGCCTAGCCTTTTACAAACTATAATGTGGTCTGCTTACAGTCTTATTAGGAGGACCCGACCCCAGACCAAAATAAATGTTGTTTTTGTTTTATCAAAAAGTCTGCATCTCTGGTCTTCTCAACCCAGTTACTTTCCAACACAAGTACTCTTTTTAACGACGTCAAAATCATCAAATGACTCCTCCCGCTGTGGGTCAGCAGCGGTGAGGGAGTGTCAGACTCTTACTGACTAAAACCGTCGTGTTCCGTCGTAGGCCTTTTATGTACCAGGGCCGCGGTAACTCTTTCGAACAATCCCGCAAAATGACCCTCAGAACGACTGGTGACCAAACATCATTATTGTCAAATATTTGTCTTATTACGAAAATTAAACCAAAAGGTTGTTTGTCGGACGCTGAGCAATTAAGATAATTAGACCATGCATCAGGGCGTATTCAGATGACACGCGCCGATCACGCACAGCACCCGTGAACGCGTTCTGCCCGCCTTAAACCCGCACACGCGCTGCATCCGCCTCGCACACGCCTCGCGCCCACATAAACTACTAGTGACTGGACTACTTCGTTCACTAGGCGTAGTGGCTTCCAGGTATCACAACGCGTACGCAGGGGTGCAGAGCGCGGGCAGGGCGAGTGCAGGGTTGGCGCGAGGCGGGCGCGGGCGTGCGCATGGCGTGCGCGTGTAGACCTCGTTAAATGCAATTTGAGATCTATTAATGCATTATAAGGCTCAAATTCTTATTTAACAAATTTCAATGCGAGTTGGACGCGGGTGGCGTGCGCTGGGCGTGCGCGTGTCGTGTGAACGCGCCTTACACGTTTCTTGGGCATATAAAACGACTTTTGCAAGAGGTTTCACCTGTTTTCTGAGGGAAGTAATTCGCGCACCAGGATAAAAAGTACCTAGCCTAAAATAATGTTCCTAGGAGCTGTTAGCTGTATTATTGCCAAGTTTCATCAAAATCCATGCAGTGGGGTTTTCCGTGAAATAGGAACAAAGAAATTTTTAAATCAGTCCTGTTGCTTTTGAGTTTATCCATTACAAACAAACAAAGTAGGTATGTTCTTTATAATAATAGTGTAGGAAAAAGAATATTCTAGACCAAAATTTAAATTAAAACCTAAAGTATCAAGTATCAAAGAGTAGATTTACAACAATAGTACATACTTTCAAATCTGCCAAAAGTGAGCGGTCGGTACCTGCCTAAATATTTTTGATAGACTTTCAAGGGTATTAGCGAAGTGCAACGGTTTCAGACATTTTATATTTGGGCTGTAAAATAATTTAAGTAGGTGAGCATATTTTTGTTTGTTACCTTGGTTATTACGAAAATACGAAAACAAAAGGCAATGTTTAATTTGATATTGCAGAAAGTAATTCTTTGTATAATCTATGCTAAAATATAATATAGGGATCATTTTTGTATGTTTGCTTGTAACCTTAAGGCTTAGGAACTAATTAACTGATTTGAAAAATTCTTTCAATGTTGGAAAGCTACACTATCCCTGAGTAACATAAGCTATATTTTATACCGGTACGGGCAGTAGTGCCCACGAGACATGGGCGAAACCATGAGAAAACAGCTACTCTGCAAAATATTTTTTTTATGAGAGAAAATAATATGTTGCTGACAAAAATAAACCGATAATTGTGATAATTTCATAGGTATACATATGTTTAGTTAGTTAGAGAATACATATTTTTAAGGCTTTTAATCGTGACAGGAAATAAAAGCGGCGTGAATGGGCCGCTTTAGATGTCTAAAATTAGAACAAGGCAATATTATTCACGATTAGGTTTTATCACGATTTCACGGTAAAATGACTGAACCGATTTTATTTAAATAGAGATAGCATATATCCTGGTTTTCAGATACTTTTAACTAGAAGTATTATACTCACAAGAAACAAAAGACTTTTAGTGAGTTAAAGAAGATTTTTTATATTCAATAGAAATTTTCTGATGATGGTTAGTAACATTCAGTATTTTTTCATTCGTTCGTTTCAATTAAGAGTCAGAACTAAAGTTAAAAAAATGGTTTTCTTTTAGCCGTATGATAATATAATTTATCAAACTAAAATATCAAAAATTACTTTAAAAATTGACCATGAAAAATATTCTAAAATCTTTGTGAAAATTGTAGTTTAGGTGTCATTAAATCGGGTGGAACCAGGGAAAAATCAAATACCTACGTAGACTATTTAAACTATTTAAACTACTTAAACTAAGACTATTTAAACTAAATTAAATTAAGACTATTTAAACTACTACGTAGAAATAAACACGACAGTCGCAATTTGACCTTATAGGTTATCTGTGCAAATAGTGAATGTATTTTACACAAAGGAATGACACGTTATATGCAGTTAGTGAATTAATTGAGGCAGTAACAAACATAAACAATAATAATCTTTGCTGTCACTGAACATCTTTGGCAGTCGTTACGGGTAGTCAGAAGCCAGTAAGTCTGACAACCAGTCTTACTTAGGGGTATTGGGTTGCCCGGGTAACTGGGTTGAGGAGGTCAGATAGGGCAGTCGCTCCTTGTAAAACACTGGTACTCAGCTGCATCCGGTTAGACTGGAAGCCGACCCCAACTTAGCTCGGAAAAGGCTCGGGAGATGATAATGATATACCTACTTAATAAGTAAAGATCTCTCTAGGCGGCTGGTTGACGCTTCTCGTGAACATAAGACTGGCTATTACCTCGGACAAAGGATCAGCATGGCGATCCAACGAGGTAATGCTGCCAGCTCTTGGGTACGCTCCCAGTCGACAGCGATGGGAACGAATTTTGACGCGCTTTAGTTATAGTGTTTTTGTTTTGTTTTACAGTATTGTAAATATAGTAATTGTTATTTTTATGACGTTTTCCCTCTATTAGTACTAACAATGAATATTAACAAAGTAATGTTTAAATAACTGATATGCAAATAAACGTTGTGTTGTGGTAGGCAGAATACCTAATTATGATAATATAGTGGAAAGTTGTTGCACAACAGTTTATACCACAGATTGTGTGCAAAATAGTATTGTTGGGTTTCTTTGGTATAACTAGCGATGTACCTTGGGTTTACCCGGGTTTTATTACGAAAAACGTAGGTACTTTTACGATATTGGTGGAAACTGCATGAAAACTGATTTCCATTTATGAAGTGTTCGGGAAGAAAGTTATTATTCGCAAGCTTTCGTCAGTGATTCCACCTGTTTTCCGTAGAAACTACTAAACTCATTCGGATAAGACGTAGTACATAGCCATTCTGAATAATTGAGCTATCTAACTATGAAAGAATTTTGCTAATCGCAACAGTGATTCCTGAGATAAATCCGATCAAACAAATAGACTCTTCAGTAGCAAACCCGAGGCGGGTTGGTAGTTTCAAATACCTAAATCAGTTCTACCGTAAAAGCAAGACAAACATACATAACTATAGATAGGTATAATTGCATATCTATGCATTTTGTATGCAATGCAGAATATAACATTTTGAACCCCTTGGCGCCAGGTTTCAATCAAAACTGAATAAATTGTGACCTGTCACGGGAAAACCTACTTTATTGCCATATGCACTTATGACATTCTGTCTATTAAAATCTAAGCAAAACTTGCACAGTCAACTTCAGGTCAGTGGTAACAGTTTTATAGGAAAATCGTACTCATTACTATTGAGTTAAGGTGCATGACAGTTACCACTGATGTGCAGTCTACCGTACGAATTGTCTTCTAAGAACGAATCATCATAAGGTTGGTTTTGTTTGCAGAAGCAGTAATGTAATAAAGTTTTATGTGTTTTAGTAAATAAATAATAATTTAATGATGGTTGTGTTTACGCAAATAAAATACTAATGTGGTTCAGTGGTTTCCTTTGCATTTATTTATCTGTATTTACATAAACTTGTAAGTACATTTAAAATATCGGTATTTTCCTTTACTGTTTTAGAAGTTTCAGATCGTTAATTTTCCTGCTTTACATAAGATTTCTAGCTTTTATACAACTTCCCAAAAGGAGGAGATTTTCAAATTGCAAAACACTAGAAACTCTAGGAAGTGGTAAAAGTTTAATAATTTTCTGACATCGAAAATGATGGCTAATCTCTTTCAATAAAGAATTTTGACTTTGACTGTTTTATTGTTTGCAGTTCTCATCAAATAACTTTGCCCCTCTAAGGTCAGCCATTTGACACCTCACGCATGCGCGGCAGTGTTTTGATCAAAGTCAAATCACTTAAAATTAACAAACTTCGGATCAGTTTTGTACAAATACTGTAGGATCTATAGAATCCCAATCAATCCATAGTTATCTCTTTGGAAAATCATTAAAAATAATAGTTTATTGGTATGGAACTGAATAATATTAACTAAACCAAATCTTAGCAACTGCAAACTGTTCAAAGTTTAAACTGCACACCTAGAAATACACCATTTTACAATATAAATTATATCTCAACTACTCCTGCTAACTCTCAATGGACTTCTAACTCTAATACTCAGACTATAAGATTCACATTTCCATATCTAGTTACAACAATGATTAAAGCTGGATTCTGCTAGACACTCTCATCACACTTTGAACTCTAATCCTTAAACAATAAGGTCCATATTCCCATGTACAAGTTACAACAATAAGTTCAGCTTAGACTCGACATTGAATGACGTCATAGGATGTACTTTCGCTTGCATTGACCTTCCTAATATTTAGTTACTTTAAATATAATTTAATTATGTTTGGCTAAAAGTGTTACAGATTTCATAGTCTGGGTGTATTTAAAAATTAGGCAATTAGAACTGTTTATCGGTATTGTTCATCTGGTTTAAAAATAAATAAATAATTATCATCATCTGCCGGGCCTTTTCTCAACTAACTATGTTGGGGTCGGCTTCCAGTCTAACCGGATGCTGCTGAGTACCTACTAATGTTTTACAAGGAGCGACTGCCTATCTGACCTCCTCAACCCAGTTACCCGGCAACCCAATAACGCTAGGTAAGACTACCCGTAACCACTGCCATAGATGTTCAATGACAGATGTAAACGTTCACCATATAAAAATATAATGTCTACGTAACTCCTGTGTCGTGTGGCCTAGTTTAAGGCAACAGCCTTTTCAATATGAATGTGTTGGTTCGGTTCCAGGTCAGGCATGTACCAATTCTGCAGAGGCTGCGGGATTGTTCGCGCGAGTTACCGCGGCCCTGGTAGACGAAGTACTCCAGAAGGAACATGATGGGTTTTAGTCAGTCCTCTAACTCAGCTAGAACTATCAGCAAAAGTCTTTGAACAGACGACAGCACGACAACCTATCCGAATCTGTCCAATTTTACCAATCGAAACCTTCGACTATTGTAATAAGGTTGAAAATCTATTGAAGAAATTTGACAGCTTGGGGCACGCACAATCAAGCACACATATGTATGTATGTAAGTGTTAATAAATAAATAAACACACAGCCAATGATGTAATGTTTTACAAACAAGTTTTGTACGTACTTGAAACACCGGGTCGCGATGCAGCCAAAGTTCAAGATCATTAAAATAACCACATTTGTATGACCACTATGGTTTGCAGTTTCTTTTAAATCTATTCTTAGAAGTACTTCCTTATCAGAAATATCAATAAACTAAGAGATATAATTCAAACTTTAGTCCAATAGTCATCATCATCAGACTTTTATTGTCCCACTGCAGGGCTGAGGGCTCTTCTCATACAGAGAAGGACTGAGCGTTTATCACCGCGCTTGCTCAAAGCGGATTGGCAATTTCAGACTTTACAGTCCAGGTTTACTAACCAAGGGTATTGGGTTGTCCGGGTAACTGGGTTGAGCAGGTCAGATAGGGCAGTCGCTCCTTGCAAAGCTCTGGTACTCAGCTACATCCGGTTAGACTGGAAGCCGACCCCAACATAGTTGGGAAAAGGCTCGGAAGATGATTATGATGTGTCCTGAAAATACTATCCTTCATATTTTACTGTAGCTCTTAAACGGATGAACCAATTTGTATGCGTTATTTTTACACGAAAGCTTAGTTCTAAAGTTCTGTTATTGTTTATTTTTCAGTTAAATATCCTGTTTATATCTACATAAAATTGTTCGTGATAAAAACGATAAATCTAAAACATTTGACCCGCACTGAATTAAAATAACCTTGTTGTGTGCAAATAACCTCAAAATATTGCAAATGAAAACATTCAATGTTCTCGTGCACAATTATATTGGAAATATATGCAAACACGTTAATTGTTATAAATAAATTAGATCTCAGCGTTATATTTTTGGGCTCTGTAAGTCAAAAATCATTATGAAGCTGAAGAGTTCGTTTGAACGGACTAATATGAGGAATTGCTGAACCGATTTGAAAAGTTCTGTCTTTATTAGATAGCCTATATTCATCAATGAAGGCTGGTTTTAATCAGTCGCGTGGAAGATGTGTTTTCTTTTGAGGAAACTAGATCACTTCAGAGGTTTCAGCCATATTCATGTAATTTTTGTTCTAAATCTATGGTATATACAGATGACAGCACATCAACCTAATTCAATCTGCCCAATTTCAACCTTATCACAATAGCGGAAGGTTCAGATTCGGTTATGATGATCTGCTGGAGTCTGTCACCTAAAAGCATGACAAAATACACATCTTCAGTGAGAAGATATGCAAAACTGAGTTTTTAATCAATAATGATTTTTCAAAGCCTCAAAAATATACGGAATCCTTGATCCACCTCTAAGTATTAAACTTCATAATAATATAACCTTCGTGTGTATCACGTTGTGTGTTACACGCTATATTTAGTAAATAGCAATGTTTTATAACATTACTTTATACACGATATCTTAAATTATCTACTTATGTAATGAAATTAGGTTAAAAATCCACTGTTTTCATCATCTGCCGAGCCTTTTCCCAACTATGTTGGGGTCGGCTTCCAGTCTAACTGGATGCGGCTGAGTACCAGTGTTTTACAAGGAACGACTGCCTGCCTGATCTCCTCAACCCAGTTACCCGGGCAACCTAAACCTAATACCCCTCGGAAAGACTGGTTGTCAGACTGGCTTCTGACTACCCGTAACGACTGCCAAAGATGTTCAAGTGACAGCCGGGACCTATAGTTTAACGTGCCATCCGAAACACAGTCATTGGTGTCCAAGATATACTTAGAAAGTACATACAAACTTAGAAGTTGCATTGGTACTTGCCTGACCTGGAATTGAACCCACACTCATACTTGAGAGGTTGGTTCTTTACCCACTAAGCTGAGAAACAAGTAATATAATTTCATTACCTACTTCACGAACTTAGTCAATAAACAACTAAATATGAATTTTACACGAATGTTTACGAAATATGTTATAAATATATAAAAAATATATGCATCATAAAATCTACATGAAATAAACAAAATTGAGCAACTTGCTAAAATCATAATAAACCACAGATTTTGTTATGATAACACAACATTTGAATAAAAGTTGATTTTTAAAAGATTCGTAAGCATTGTGTAAATTAATAAATAAAACATAAAAACTATTTTAATCTAAAATCTAAATAATTCATATGTAAACAACAGAAATAGTTTAATACTATTACCACTCTAAATTCGGTAAGCAATATTATATTTTTTTTGTAAAACTTGCCACATAGAAATATCACAAAAAATCTTACTAAGGGGTATTGGGTTGCACGGATAACTGGGTTGAGGAGGTCAGATAGGCAGTCGCTCCTTGTAAAATACTCAGCTGTAGGTACCAGTCAGACTGGAAGCCGACCCCAACATAGTTGGGAAAAGGCTCGGGAAATGATGATTTATTCAATAAATACTTTTAGTTATCTTACCTCATACTAGGAACGCACAAACCAGAGACAGCCGAACATCTATGCCTAAACATTTTTTATCACACACATTTGGCGGGAAACTAAAACCACAGACAACTCACAGAATCTAGATCACATACTCAAATGAAAAGGTTTTTGTGACAAGTAAATACATTCATATGACCATGTATGTATGTATGAATTATTTCAGTGAGAGGTCAATACTTTATTTTAGTTAAAAGTTTGAACAAAAATTTTAATTTGTTCGGTTCAAAAACAACAATATTAAAAGTAGGTATGTACATTTAAGAAGATGGTTGTAAAACTTGAAAAATATAAGGCACGGTTTTTCCAAATTCAAGTCATTTTGCAACACAATTACCTACATGTATTCAGTCTTGTTTACATCATATATTATAAAGAGGTATTTACAGCAAGACTCAAAATTCCTGCTCATGGCTGTCGACTGGGAGCGTGCCCTAGAAGCTGGCAACATTGTAGGGTTAGCCAACCTTTTATCACGGCCTTTCCAAAAATACCAAGAAAATTCATAAATATACCCAAAATTCAACCACCAGTCTAACCAAGAGGTACTAGGTTGCCCGGGTAATTGGGTTGAAGAGGTCATAGGCAGTCGCTCCTTGTAAATCACTGGTACTCAACTGCATCCAGTTAGACTGGAAGCCGACCCTAACATAATTGGGAAAAAGGCTCGGGAGACCCAAAAATAAACCCCAAAACAAACAAAAGATCCATACTATCAATAAAAACACGTAAAATCCGCAAAAATTTATATTAAAAGATAACAAAAACATATAAATCTCGGAACATATGGCCGATTCGTTACGTCAAAGTCCGCGACCTCACAGACAGAATAATATGCTAATATCAACCGGTATCAAGTTGTCATAATGTGTAAATATAGTATAGATGTAATGTTATAAAGATCAGGAGTTTGTTTCTTTGTTTTCATCTTTGGAACCACTGGTACGAATTTAATACATTTTTCAGCTACATAGACCGACTTAAACAGCCATTTATTTATTATTTCTGTAAGATAGCCATCGAGAAAGGTTTCAGATATGGTCGAAAACAGTCTGTATTATTTTCAAAATCATAGGCTTTTGCAGGCTGTTATGAAACGACATACAAGTTGCACGGTTCCAAAAGTAGGTTCCATACAGTAAAGCCGGCAAGAAACTATGGATTCTGATGTGTGCTACATTACTGCCAAGTTTCTTCAAAATCCATTCAGTACTTTTTGCGTGAAGTAGGAATAATCATCCATTCATCCATATATCATCATCATCATCTGCCTAACCTTTTCCCAACTATGTTGGGGTCGGCTTCCAGTCTAACAAATCACAGCTGAGTATCAGTGTTTTACATAGAGCGACTACCTATCTGACCTCCTCAACCCAGTTACGCATTCATACATACAAACTTGCTGACAGACGGGTATATATATTTTTCTTTTTATTTGACCCATGCAAGTAGGTCGGTAATCATTTCGAACTAGCCAGTAAGCCAAGGGCTATGGACCGTTGTCAATCGGCTCAAGCATTGATGACCTACTTTGTGAACGGAGCAATTTTCCAATTTATAGTTGACGTTTCGTGTACTGTTAAACTTTGGAGTGGCCGTGAATAACCCCGAAAGTTAAACAACTTTGCTTGGTAGAAGATGGTTACTATTCAAAGTCTATATATTTTATTTCAAATAGGCCTCTGAAAGCTCTTTCAAATCGTCAAGCTAGTTGCACGGTTCCAAAGAGTTGGTCTCACGGAGAAGAACCGGCAAGAAATTCCATCTACACTTTTAAATATATTGATTATACCTACAACTCAAAAATGAATTTACAAAATACTATTAGTGAAATATTTTCTACTAGAAATAAAACGGGAAAATGCTGCGAATCTATACTAAAGACGAAACATTTTTGTTGCTTGTTAATACCATAAATGCTCTGAAACTACTGAATCGATTTGAAAAATTCTTTCACTGATTGAAAGATGCACTATTCCCGAGTAACATAGGCTATATTTTATCCCGGTACGGGCAGTAATTCAAACGGGACGCGTGAGAAACCGCGGAAAACGACTAGTGTATTAAGGCGAGGAAGTGGTCAACAATAATTCCATAACCGGCACGCGCATCTAAGGCGCCAAAGGGTCGGAGCGTCTGAGCGGGCGAGGATAACAATACGCGCGCTAGCTTATAACTAAAAGTCGTAAGCGACAAAATGGTTTTGTAATTTTAATATTTAGAAATGATAATTTAATAAAAATTCCTACTACAATTTTAAAGAGTATGTATATACTCAACTACTAAAAAGTTAAGAGGCTTAAATCGGTCCCGTTTGCCCATAATATGTGAATCTCTTTTTAAAAGAGGTATGTTTGATATATTTTTCTCTGTTATAAAAGTTACCTAATCATGTTTCTACAACTAACAAAATAAGGTTTATATCATGAACTTTCAGGTAACCAAGTTGTATTTTGATCCGTTTTGTATTTACTGAGAAAATTGACATCCTTGGCGCCAAAAATTCCAATTCGTCCTCTTAATAAGGCAGATGCATTTGTCAATACAAGGATGGTCTGAGGAAAATCTTTAAAACAAGCTGTGAACAATAAAAACAGCCTTCAACCTTTAGCATTAGTACTAATACAGACTAGACTAATAAAGGCCTATCCCAATATTCGATCTATGTGTGGTTTTACACTTGAAATAGGAATTTGACGTTCTCTGTATGGGCAGGCCTCTTTCACTCGACGTACTTGCGCGCGATAAATGCCTACCGCTCGCTGGGTTACCGGTAGCCCCACGCGGCTCAGGGCTTTCAATAGTCACACGCGCGCGCGCATTCAATTTTATTATTTTATTTCGTGGCATGTTATGCTGTTGGTTTTATTAGGTTTTTAAGCTACCTAACAAACTGATGGATTATTTTGAGTAGTGTTGGTTTATATGCGACTATTGTAAGATTTAGGAACATTTTATATTTATGAACTTATCTAGTAATTCAATTTTTAAAATAAATTAATACTTATCTAGAGGTACTTTATGATTTTAACAACAGAGATCATTAGGTACCTACTTATTTTACTTTAGATAGCTACTTAGTTATATGAACTGTATTGTGAGTTGTGTAGATCAAATACATCTCGAGTGTAAGTAGGTAGAAAAATATTCTTGATATTACTTTTTATTTTAAAAGTCAGTTTTAAAAAGGCTATCTTAAAATAAGCGTAACTTTGTTTTCCTACTTAAATATTAATAAATTGTAAGAAGCAACCCTTAGCACGGCCGCGGCACGGTTGCGGTCACTGAACTGTGCGCTATCGCATTGGAATAACAATCAAGCGCTCGAGCTTTTAAGGTTCATTTTATAACGCAGCTAGGAATTTGTAGGTAGTTGGGGAACTTGTAGGTGCTTATAACAGTAGGTATGGACTTTTTGTATGGAGTGATTTATCTGTTACGTAGTAACTATTATATAATCTGTGGTATGGGGTTAATGTCAACATTCAATCTCTAAGAAAACAAATAAACATATAGTTAGAATATTGAAAACAGCTGTAAATAACTCGCGAGAATTAAATACCATAAGAGTGTAACAAATATTTCACGAGATATTTTTTATAATACTACAAGCTGTACCTCTGAAGTCTGAACGCGATTTCTTAAGAAAACTACTTCCCGTACCAGGATAAAATAAAGTTTATGAGACTGAAAATTATCGTGGCTTTTATTGGTAAAAGATTGTTCAAAACAGTTCCATTCTTTTCATACATTTTCTAACTTTGAGTACAGACTTTCAATATTTTATTCCAATTTGTAATTTGCTTGAACAAACTTTCATCCACCCACACAAAACTTCGAAAGGAAATCAATATCAGATACTTTATTATTATTTGCAAGTTCATAAAAATAGCTCGGAACGGGTTGATGACACCCATTGTCGGTTGTTAACCTGATAACAATAATATACCTAACTATTTTTTTATCAAAACTTTTGCATACTGGACACAGCTAGCAAAAAATCCTCTTACGTCAAAATTAGATCAGACAGTTGTCAGAAAGTTGACAGTTTGACAACTGTCAAATTTCAATGGATGATAGCATGTCTGTGGGATTGTTCAAAAGAGTTACCGTGGCCCTGGTACATGAAGGGCTTAAGAAGGAACATGGTGGGTTTTAGTCAGTAAGACACTCCCTCGCGCTGCTAACCCACAGCGGATTCATTTGATGATTTCCCATAAAAGGGATGATAGCATTCTTCGTACTGACTGACAGAATTGACAACGGCACCAAAAGACTAACCATACTGTAAATTAATGATAAATGACAATGACCTATAATCAGTCATCTCCGAGCCGTTTTCCCAACTATGTTGGGGTCGGCTTCCATTCTAACCGTATGCAGCTGAGTACCAGTGTTTTACAAGGAGCGACTGCCTATCTGACCTCCTCAACCCAGTTACCCGGGCAACCCAATACTCCTTGGTAAGACTGGTGTCAAACTTACTGGCTTCTGACTACCGAAATTGTACGGAGTTAAGTAATAAAACTTTTTCCATAGTGTATCTACCAGACCTCGGGACTATAGAGTCCCGGATTTTGGGAGGCGAACGTGGGGCCGAAGCCAAGACGCTGAAGCCCTTCTGAGACAACTTTAGTGAAATGATGACATATTATTATTGCATCAGTACAAAGTGCAATTTATTATGCAGAAAAACACATGTTTAAATAAATAATAAGTACGCAATATTGCAGTTTTGTTACGCAAATGCCATATACAATTTGTCGCTGATAGCAGTTTCCCGTCAAACCGATCAGCTGATAGGAGAACTTTATTAATTAATGCTAAAGTTTCATTAAAAGCTAAATAGGACATTATATAGATGCGTAATTAGTTTGCTAATGATTAATCTGTTGTTTTATTTATTAGAGATAGGATTGGTGCTTATTTCAAAATTCTATCTAATAAACAGAAAGATTGAATAAATAGTTATATTTGACGCCATTTAATCCATTTCATATTTCGAATATCAGAAAATAAAAATGTTGTCATGTCTATGGTTGTTGAAAAGAGGTTTGATGACTTCGTAAAAATATTGACCTAAAAAACGCGTCCTAACTGGACAGTACGGTATTAATGAATAATAATAAGAATTAGTTTGCTTCTATGCATAATGTATTCACAGCATAAAAGAAAAAATAATACACGCGATCATTATTAATAATAAAATGAGTTGGCAGTCTGCATTCTGTTTATTTACTGACGCTAGTCTCATTATACGGTCTTTGTTTTGATATAACTACATTGTCCTTTATTTCTGAATGATTGTGCACGTCGCCATTCATCTATTTACTAAACTCGCCATGAGAATACGTGTAAATATTAAATGCAAACCTTATTTCTATTATGTTTTAAAGATGAAAAGTAACAGACAAAGAATCCACATTAAACACAAAGTTTCGCTAAGTCAACACATGATTAGCATTCAAGGTTTTGTTTGCGTTGTCATTTTAAGCATATAACCTTTACAAAACAATTATTATTTCATTTCAATTTCAACACCACACAAACATAATTAGGAAAAACCATCGAATTAAAACTTTTCTACAAACAAAACAATGACAGTTGAAACGAAATGTCATTAACTAAAAAAAACGAACCTGGAATTCGTCCTTGTCACTTTGGATCCGTTCGCGCCAAATTCAATTTCACTGCCGCCATAACTAGTAACTAAAGGCATGTCGCCTTCCGCCATATTGAATTTCGAAATTTCTAAACTCTAAATAAACACTTTTGAACTCGAATTTACTTTTATTTTAAATGTAAATACTGTTTTTAGCGCGCGCGTCTGGTCGGTTCGGCGTCCGATGTAACACTGAGACTGTAGTTTCTCTACGTAGATTATATTATTGAAGTTAATGTAGTGATGGACGTTGGTACAGATAACATGTGATGGGCAGTGGACGGTGCTTGTGATAATGGACGGGGTTATGCGAGATATAGTGACGCACAAATAAGTTTTTTCATAGAGTCAAATATGGTATTTAAAGTAGAGGCTTGCGTTGTTTAGGGCTATTAAATTAAGTGTAAATATAAACACAATTATTCGTAAAAATAAATAAAAAAACGTTTCTAATTTTTTTCAAGTATTTTTTATTTACTCATAATTTAAAGTAGAAAACGACCTGAATAAACACTTTATTTTATCGTTTTGCATTTTTTATTTTGAATTTTGGTCTAGTCTTTACAAGCAAGTGATGCTACGAACAATAACTTATATTTTCATTAGATACCTTTTTCTCATATTATGTATGTATGTAGGTAATATTGTTATTGTAGACTTGGTAATTAATTCGCTTCTTTGTTAGCAGTTGTTATAATTGATTCAGCTGATCATAATATGACGTCAGATTTTATTAACAAAGCAACATGTCTTAGGAAAAATGTGCATATACATAAGGCATACCTTTTCTATGGAGCCAGCTCTCAGTTTGAGCTGTATTTGTGTATGTGTTTGTGCTCGATTATCTCACGTTTGGCTGAACTAATTCGGATGAGGTTTTCATCATAGTTTTTTCAAACTGAGGAGAAGGTTATTACACGCATTATTGAATTTCTTTTTTACTACGAAAGCGTAAGAGACCATATTTATAAATAAACATACCTAAAACACATAGCAGGTGCAAATGAGATTGTCAAAAAAAAACAATCGGCCGACCTCCCACTACTTCGACCCACTTAACATATTACTTAATAAGTTGACCAAACGTTGGGCGTATACATACATACATAAATACATAACTATTTGAGGTGTTCACGTAACATACACAGACAAACACATTATGCGTGTTTCCGGATTGATATTACACTACAAAAGAAAACATTGAAGAGAGTTAAGCAGCTGGTTCTAAGACTTCAAATATTGGACATTGAAACCAACATCCAACACCCAATTCCAACGTTGGTGCACGTGTCAGGACTAATTTTAATTTCCTGATGAAAGAAAGGTGACTTCAAATGTTGGAACCAATATTCGGACATGATTTATCGGCCAACTTCTAACGTTGGTGCACGTGGTAGGACTAATGTCCTCATAAAGGAAAATGTTGGTACCAACCTTTGGACCTTTATGCCAACATCTACCGCCCAACTCTAAACATTGGTACACGCGTCGGGTCTAAGACCAATGCTTGCTTTTGATCCAAACGTTGGACAAACATTGTTGGGAACACCGTAAGAAGAGTTAATATTCAGAACGAGTAGTGTGTAGAAAATTTACTAGACAGCTGAATCACAGCCAATCATGGCGGATGGGCACGGCAAATTAATTTATATTCAACTTGTATTAAGAAAAAGTTGTTGATTACTTACCTATTAATCCGTCAATCAAAGTTTATTTTAAGGTCTTTTTGTTAACAGATTTAGGCCTTGAATATTTAAAGGACCTTGACATCTGGAGAATTATATATATCTTCTTTTAAGTGTTAACTTTAAACTATTCTCAATGGACTACCACATAATGGCCGTTCCCTATATATTTATGAACTTGATAACTGGACATGGATTTTTGACATCAACCTCATACGAGTACAAGATGTCAGATTTCTATCTCCAGTTAGCAACAAATGGATAGATTATTGGAAACAACCCTTATAAATAATAAATATACAGTATTTACCTTATTACTTAATCCCCTCAAACAGACCACAAACCACCATTTTAAAGCTATATTCTCCACATGAAAGGTTAACAAGACCACCTGATATAGGTACGTCATCAAAAACGCGCGTCGATTTGTCAAACAAAACAAAACATGCCGGTGATATCGCTTGGCGATACTCGGCGGTACTTGGAAACCTACAATTGTAGCTATAACCGTGCACATGTACTCTCACATTCATATCAGCAATGTGTGAAGAAATGACCGATTTGAAAGGGTGTTTCTCTTTATATGACTAAATAAAATCTTCAACGTCATCTTCATTCACTCTTTCTCGCTGATTCTTGCTTGAGAACTACTGTACCGGGATAAAATATAGACTATGTTACTCGGGAATATTGGAGATTGGGTTGTCCGAGTTACTGGGTTGAAGAGGTCAGATAGGCAGTCGCTCCTTGTAAAACACACAGTTAAACTGGAAGGTGAAATAGGAACTAAAATCACAGATTAACCATATTTTTTAATGATTAGTTAAAAAGAGCTATACAATTTCTGTTTTCTTTTTTTATTATTTTTCATGCCTAGTTAAGACAGTACTGGAAATCTACAAAGTTAATATAGATGCCTACTTGTACAAACAGTAATAAATTAAATTACAGCCGTTTTCCTCATACATATAGGTTGCGGTGTTATCCTTAAACTATTCGCTTGATCAATGACCAAAAGTGGTTAATTCGTCATCGATTCATAATGTCGATTGGGGTTTTACCTATCATACTTTTTACTTGTGATTTTTAAATTATTGTGATTATGAAAGTATTTTCCTTTTACTTTGCTTAATATTCTTGTTCAGAGCACAGTATGTAAAGTAACTCACACGAAAGTGATTACCGAGCCTACATAAAGCGAATTTACCGTAGATTTTCACGGCAAAACATGCCGTGTACAAGAGCTCTAAGTATCATATCTTCAATGATCTACTAACCTCAGAGCTACTGTTTATAAAATACGCAACAAAATGAAAGCGAGAGTTATAAATATACGCTTCTTTTGTATAACAATGAAATTGTTGACAAGTAGATCCAATTGTCTCATTATAGAATAACTGTTGACTAACTATTTCTCGCGGCTACACCCGCATCCCATTGAACTGACCTCTAGTATCCGGTATAAAATACAGCTTAAGTCATCTGCCTAGCCTTTTCCCAACTATGTCGGGTCGGCTTCCAATCTAACTGGATGCAGCTGAGTACCAGTGTTTTGCAAGGAGCGATTGCCTATCTAACCTCCTCAACCCAGTTACAGAAAACAATCAAAATTAAAAACATGCCTGCTATGTTTTCAACAAGATTTTAATTAGTTATTGATTGGTTAAATAAATATATTGCTTTTATCCTGTAAGCCAGGCAAAACATAGATGGCTAGGCAAAAACAATGTATTTACTTATTGTTTTATAACATCCTGTAACGATAACTACTGAGATTTGTGATTTTCCTATTGTTTTAATGAACAATAATTCGGAAGTATCATAAAGTGTCCTTGACAACTTTGCCCAAAGGAACATGGATACTAATACATAGGAATTTTGTTTATTTCTTTAGCTATGTGTGTAAATGAAATTTTCAAGTTAAAATATAACTAAAACTAAAGACACAAACCAGCTCTTTTATTAAAAGTTACTTAAAACCTTTTTGCAATGATACCAAAACAGTAGATATAAAAGGAAAGAACCTTTTCATTTATTTATTTATTTCTATGATACTTAGTAAGTGAATATAATATGTATTACCTTTTTAAAAACACATATTCGGTTTATTCTAAGAATTGATCTAGGAAAAAGAAAACAAATTTGCATTTTATTTATTTATGTTCTTGACTACTTTCCGCATAAACCGGCCCACGATACGTCATCAGTAATCATGCAGTACCAAGCCGTATCATCCACGATTTCGGGTAAAACCGTGCAAAACAGGGGCGTTTCGTATCCAGTAATCCTTTTAATTACTCAACGTGTGTTTAAACGCAAATTCCCATAAAACCGGAACAAGATATTTAGATCAAATTGCGTATTCAACGTGTTTTACCAGTGTCATCATCTAACGAGCCTTTTCCCAACTATGTTGGGGTCGGCTTCCAGTCTAAACGGATGCAGCTGAGTACCAGAGTTTTACAAGGAGCGACTGCATATCTGACCTCCTCAGCCCAGTTACCCGGGCAACTCAACACCCTTGGTAAGACTGGTTGTCAGACTTACTGGTTTGTGACTACCCGTAACGACTGGCAAAGATGTTATAAATGTTGTAAAGATGCTATATTTTATCGAGGAAGATCATAGGCTACTTTTTCCGAGTGCATGGAGTAGTTCCCTTGGGATATGGATTGAATCGCTGTCGGAAGCTAGTATAATCATAATTACAAGTATTACGCATAAAACTAACAGTTTAATAATAAAACATTACTCATATCGGATATACAAAGTTCATGAAGCTGCAATGATAAGAATTTCCGAAAAAAAAAAACAGATTAAATATAAATTGTAAACAAAACAGTGTAGGTAATTCCTAGCAAAATACGCCACTTCCCGCTTATCTAAATAACTGGGAAGTGGTTGTAAACCAATAATATTATTATGTTAGTAATATAACTATGTATTTACCGCGGTTTCGCTTCAATTCCTACTCAAATAAATTATAGCCTATGACAACACTGTTTTAGTCAGCGCAGTAGGTCTAGGAATTACCCCTAAAACCCACTAACTTAACTCTATAAAATACTTATATCATCATCATCATCATCATCTCAGCCGTAGGACGTCCACTTCTGAACATAGGCCTCCCCTTAGATCTCCAATAAATACTTATAAGTAGGTAAATAATTGTATTGAGCTATACCCGGTTGGACTGAAACCCTAAAACTAAACATATTTATTTGGCAAAAGCTAGGCAGATGATTCTATACATAAAAGAAATCCCTCAAGGTATGCTTAAGAAAAGGTGTTTTAGTAACAAGTAACAACAATTTCTATATGTACGCGATTACTGTAACTCAATTTCTATATTTCTATCGATAAAGCAATGACCAAGAAAGTGACGATACATAATACCATAGATTATAGACTTTCATTCATAGAGATATCAAGTGTCAATCATAGACGAAGCTTGATAGTCTGTGCACGTACCATAGATATAGCTAGTCCATGACACATGCAAGTTTCACTACTCTATATCCGTTCTCATTAGTTTATTTATACTTTCAATTAAATAATGTGATTGTTTTATGAGTCATAAACTTAATATATTTTTTCTCAATTCTATTGTTAGCCTAATAATAATGATATCTAGTGGCTATTCTCAGTAAGGAGATCAGCTACTCAGGCTAAATTATTATAGTGCACAAGCATTTGCGCAGACACAGGTGCACTGACTTTTCCTTCACTCTCATAGCCCGATGGGACGGCAATCCGACACGACCGGAGAGAGATCAGGCACAGGACCGACATTAACGTGCTCTCCGATACACGGGTGTATCAATCACCAACTTCAATATCTGCTGTTGCCTAATGGCCACCTTTTATCTTACTACGAAGAATTTCAGCATACTTAAAGAAGAATTCTAGACAGGATACTAGAAGTTATTACGTCTTATATTTCTGTCTTGAACCCTGGTTGCAATGATGATAATTACTGGTTTAGATAGGTCATATCATATCATCATCATGATGATGATGATGATGATAGGTCAAAATGTTATCGAAATCCCCGACAATTTCTAGACTTTTACTAGATGTCATTTGTCTGTTAAATGTTCTACTAACTAGGTACTTATATTATAAATGTGATAATTTGTGGGATAGGATGTTTGTTCCGTAATTCCGTTTTGAGCTGAAAGGCACATGGGGTCCAACTTAACATTCCGATACTTTTTATCTGGGTGTGCGAGCCCTCAAACCAACAGCTCTCAAAGTCAAAGTCAACGTTTTAGTTAATATCTATTGAAGAAGACAGATTATAGTAGGTTGCATCTATACGTTCATCATCATCATCATCTCCCGAGCCTTTACCCTAGTTGTAGATATCTTTACATTAATATCATTTTATTTATAGCCTGAACTGTCCCACTGCTGAGCAAAGGCCTCCCCACTTCGTCTCCACATCTGTCGATCCTTTGATACCTCCTACCAATCAGGGTTGTAGGCGTCCAGGTCGTCGCGCCATCTTTTCGCGGTCTATCTATACATTATACTCTTAAAATAAATTATATCTAAGTTAAGCAAAAGTATGCATAAAGATATCATAACTTGTCTTAATAATAAAAATATTCCTCTTAACTGTCTGTATTCACAGCTAGCCTTGTCAGCTATCTAACGTCTCGATCTCATATTTTTGCATTGTCATTGACATAAACTGCATTCTTCAAAGAACAAAACAAGTCAAGTCTCAAGTTTAAAGTTAGGTTGAAATTGAAACTGTAGACAGAATTTAAAACTATATTTACTTCTTGCCTTGTTCTCAAGTTATTTCATGTCGGCGCAATATGTTTTCGCTTCCATTCCTCTCTGTCAGCTGTCATACTAATATCAACTCCCTTCTTATTCATTTCACTTTCTTTCAGACAATCAATCCATCTTTTCTCTATCTCTATCTACCTCTTTCGCTACATCCATCCACATTCATACTTAACACACTCTTGACGTAGCGTCATCTTCCGAGCCTTTTGCTCTACTATGTTGGGGTCGGCTTCCAGTCTAACCAAATGCAGCCGAGTACCAGTGTTTTACAAGGAGCGACTGGCTATCTGACATCCTCAACCCAGTTACCAGTGCAACCCAATACCCCTTGATAAGACTGGTTAAAACTTACTGGCTTCTGACTACCGGTAACGACTGCCAAAGATGTTTAATGACAGCCGGCACCTACAGTTTATCGTGCCTTCTAAAACCATTGTGGTGGTCCTATTAAGGCTGCCTAAAACAACGTTCCCACAATTAAAAACTACGAAAAAGAATAGAAATTCAAATTTGAAAACGCAACCAATCGGGTGCCGCCAAATTTAGCGCTACTCACTTTCGACGCACGTGATTGGTTTAACAAACTAACCGTGACCCGTAATTGGTCAGTCTCAAAAGCGTAATGGCGTACGACAATTGCGCTTTCTCTGATTGTCTATGACTTTCGCTGTTTGTGTTAGGTCGCCCATTTTTCTTTTACTACCGTTAGACAAAATTGTAAAAGTCGTGGTGGCCTAGTGGGTAAATAAAGCAAAGGTAATGTATTATGTACTATATTGGTTCGATTCGAGGTCAAGCAAGTACCAATACAACTCTTCTAAGTGTGTATGTACTTTCTAAGTATATCTTGCTTGGACCAATGGCTGATAAAAAGATGAAGAAACCTGGACTATAAAGTCAGAAATCACCAACCCGCATTGAGCAAGCGTGGTGATTAACGCTCAATCCTTCTCCGTGTGACAGGAGGCCGCAGCCCAGCAGTGGGACGATAAAATGACTGTTAGACAAAATTGTTAAGACGTGACCTAGTTTCCGAGTCAAAATTAGTCAGATATATTCCATTGCTGAACAATATGCATTCTCTTAAGTACTAGGGTACATTAAATGCAGTTTTGAGTAGGTCGTGCATAGCATTTGAAGTAATCTACATGATTTATTCAATGCGTTTGGTTTGAAATTAAAAGGTTGTTGTATTCACAGCGTCCTTGGTCTTCTTGCTAATTGTATAGCTATGAATTTTATTTTAAACTAGCTTCTGCCCGCAGTTTTACTCGCGTCCTGTGGGAACTACTGCCCGTACTGAGATAAAATATAGCCTATAGCTTTTCAGCGAAAGAATGTTCAGTATTTTCGGGGTCGAGATTATTATATTAGTAGGTATAGAAATATAGATTAATTCATTTTTGCATAATCAAAATAATTTTTCACAGATTTAGACAAAGAAGAAATTTCTCTTGAAGTAAGCTGTGTCTATGTACTATGTGTTCTATCTTTCTTCTTTTCTGTATTCTGTGTGTGTATCTGTGTACATGAACTATTAAATAAATTAATAAATAAATAAGTTGCACGTTGTTTAAAGATTTCGAGATGTATAATTGCAGTTTTAAATGTAACATTCTTATGTAATCATCAATAATTGTAAACGTGATTGTGAGTTTCTGCTATTAGATAACTCCTACAAAAATAATTATATTTTACTGAAATGCAGCGTTATCAAGAAAAATATGTAGTTTACAATAGGCGCTTACACTCAAATTAATTACGTATACATCATCAGCCTTATTATTGTCCCACTATAAGGCACAGGCCTCTTCTCATACAGAGAAGGTATGAGCGTTAATCACCATGTGCGCGAGAAGCGGATTGGCGATTTAAAACTTTAAAGTCCAGGTTTCTTCAAGATGTTTTCCTTCACCTTTACTCAGTCATTGGTGTCTTAACACTAATTTATAAAATACAAGATATTTTGCAGTTTCACTCGCTACCCGTGGGGAAACATAGCCCTATATTACACGGGGATAATGTAGTTTTCAAGCGTGAAATATTTTTTTAAATCAGTTCAACAGGTTCAGTCTTAAGGGTTACAAACAAACTCATATTTTTTCTCATTATTATTTTGTATAGACATAGAAGTACAGACAATATATATCCTCGCAAATGAAGTCATGTAAAACAGAAACAATAATATACTCAGGTCAATGTTTTAACGCATCACACCACGATCTAGGCTTACCGACCTTGTCTAGAAATAAATGGTTATCATAGAGGTCAAAACTCTAAATACACAGCTCAATTGCATGCAAGCAATATAATCTTAGTAATTATTGACTGACTATCATCATTGATTTGCTTATGAATGATTTGATCGATTAATCAACTCGCTTTGTTTGAAGTATATGAGTTTGTCATGGTCGGTTTGAGAGTTAGTCGTGGTGGCCTAGTGGGTAAGAACCAACCTCAAGTATGAGGGCGCGGGGTCGATCCCAGGTCAGGCAAGTACCAATGCAACTTTTCTAAGTTTGTATGTACTTTCTAAGTATATCTTAGACACCATTGACTGTGTTTCGGATGGCACGTTAAACTGTAGGTCCCGGCTGTCAGTGAACATCCTTGGCAGTCGTTACGGGTAGTCAGAAGCCAGAAAGTCTGACACCAGTCTAACCAAGGGGTATCGGGTTGCCGGGTTACTGGGTTGAGGAGGTCAGATAGGCAGTCGCTTCTTGTAAAGCACTGGTACTCAGCTGAATCCGCTTAGACTGGAAGCCGACCCCAACGTGATTGGGAAAAGGCTCGGAGGAGGATGATGATGGTCGGTTTGAGAGTTACCGCGGCCCTGGTACATAAAAGGGCTATGACGGAACACGACGGTTTTAGTCAGTAAGAGTCTGACACTCCCTCACCGCTGCTAACACACAGCGGGAGGGTCATTGATGATTTTTGACGTCGGAAAAAAAGTTCCGTGGCCGATCAATCATGATGAGTTGTCCTGGCCCTGGCTGTCATTTGAGCATCTTTGGCAGTTGCTACGGGTAGTCAGACGTCAGAAAGTCAGACAACCAGTCTTAGAAGGAGTATCGGTTTGCCCGGGTACTGGGTTGAGGTCAGATAGGCAGTATATTTATATAAAACACTGGTACCTACTCAGCTGCAAACAAGCATAGTTTGGCAAAGGCAAAGAAGATGATAATATAAGTCATAGACGAGATTTCCATTCTAATGATAGAATTTTATGAAATATGTACTCAGTTAAACCTTTTAGATATGTAGAACATACTATAAACGTTGAAATACATCTTAATTTAATACCAGCTATATACCGATGTTCGTGTAAGGATGAGACCTCTCGTACCCATCCAAAAGTAGCCTACATCCTCTCGATAAATGAGACATCTAAAAACACGTTCGAAACCAGCAAACATCCTTACAATATAACTACAAAATTTCAAGAAATCAAAGGCTTTAAAGCTTTAACTAAAACCTTTGTACACAAAGCTAGTGATGACTCATAGTTAAAGTATGTTGTATGCAGGACTCACGGTGAGACTGACGTCATCGAGTATTGCACTCAATTGGCTTTTAACTTTGTTGGTTGGGCTTTTGGTTAGTTTGAGTTTAGTTGGATTTAGTGTCAGGTTAACCTTACATATTGACTTTGTAAATGTAAACGAAAGTAAGTACCTAATTTTGTTGCGTTTCCACGTCTAAATTAGTTTCAATATAATATGTATACAGATTTATAAGTGTCATACTCTTACTGACTAAAACCCATCATGTTCTTTCTAGTGTCCTTTGTGTACCAGGGCCGCGGTAACTCTTTCGATCAATCCAGCATCTTAGGTATTAAGATTACTGAAATCTTCACGACCTCCAACATTGTCCATTATTTAAATTAAACAGTTTTGGATCTTTATTATTTTTGGCAGTTGAGTAAATTAATACTTCATTGAGTAGGTTATATCTTCCCCACTTCAAAATTCCTGGGTATTGGAGACCAGACTGCCTAGTGTGACTTTTGCAAACGTTAACGTTCTCGATACGTAAATTATGATCATCTCAACCTTTGATACTTATTTAAGTAGCATTCATTTTAGAACTGTAGAGATTGCCTGAAAGATGACATGAATAGGAAGGGAGTGAGTGTCAGTATGACGAGTGACAGGGAAAATGGAAGAAGATGACATATTGCGCCGACCCCAAGTAAAATTGGGAACAGGGCAGGAGGAAGAAGAAGAAGAATTTTAGAACTGTTTAAACTATCATCATCTTTTGGTCTCAGAACTCAGCTAAAATGACCTACCGTGTTAAGGAGTATATTACACCATCGATAGCTGTCCATCCCTTTCATAGTTTAGGTCAAGTAGGTCAAAATAGTCAAAAGATAAAATATGTTAATGATTAGAGTATAATAAACGTGGAAAATTGTTTGTATTGACGGCAAAACTTATTAATATTGGCAACGATTAGCTGTTAATAAATCTTTTATTAATTAGGTAGTTACATGCAAATCTTTACTGCAGATTTCAATAACCGATCCAATAGTGGTTTTGCTATTACAAATTGAAATTCGACATTCACTTCATATAGTAAATTAGGTATTCCAATCTCTCATCGAAAAACACTGATGGATCATCATATCATATTGGAATGGTATGCCTTCTTTAGCGGATCACGGCATGAACAATACTTTTATTTAGGACCTTATAATACCTGTGAATCACAAAACGATTTGATTTGACTTATAACCTACATCATGACGATATCAACTTTTTAATCAAATCCTAAGCAAACCATTCTAGAATATTCCAAATATAGACCAAAAATCCTTCAACATCTAGTAAATTGTCCACAAAATGAATAGATCCTGTCCCTCTATAACTAAGATCATGACATCAGTGAAACAACCGGAGATGACAGTTTCAACTCGACTCCATGGCGGCTACTCGTCGTCTCTTTCCCTCGAGGTTAAGTTATATGTCCGTCTCTTGCGCACGTTCGCAGTAATTCTAGTTTACCGTTAAGTGGGTTCTAGCTATTTTGTTGTTGTAGCCAGCTGATTGTAATTTAAGATGTCAGCGCGTGATGAGTATATGTTCTTTAGAGGTTTAGGAGTTTAGGATTATAGGGACACGAATATGTTCAGTTTAGTTGCAGTATTTCATGGATCTTTGAAATAGTAAAAGTCTTAGTAAAACTGGATATTTGGATCGCGGGTAAAAGCTGTACAAGTCTATAAATCTATTATATTAATTACTTCAAGCAAGCTAAAATAAGTCTATGGGTCACCATCTTGCTTAGAAAAGTTTCTCTGTGTTTCGGAAGGGACATTAAATTGGGGCTGTCATTTGCACATTTTGGCAGTCGTTACGTAAAGTCGGAAGCCAGAAAGTCTGAGAACTTGTAAGACTAGTTCAAGGGTTGCTTAAAAACTTGGTTGAGGAGGTAAGATAGGCAGTCGCTCTGTGTAACTGACCAGGTAACTGGCTCGAACAGGTCAGATAGGCAGTCGCTCCTTGTAAAACACTGGTACTGAGCTGCATCCGATTAGACTGAAAGCCGACCCCAACATGGTTGAGAAAAGGCTACGCAAATGAATGAAATGATGAAATACTTACATAAAAGAATCCATCTATATTATTATTTCAGGAATATCAATAGAAATGTTATATTCTACTCTGAAATACCTTTCTATAAACCTTTGACCTAAGCAGGCATTGTTTTCATGAACAATACGAAATAAATAAGAAAATGGATGAGGGTAATCAAATAAGTAAATAAAACCTAATAATGCTTATACTTATATGCTCATTCTTTAGTTCAAAGGTCTAAGTATGACGAACGGGAATCCAATTGTTCATGATATAAAATTGAGCCTAGAGAAATAATATCTTGTGGATCTGCGTAATACCAATGCGACTTTTCTAAGTTTGTATGTACTTTCTAAGTATATCTTAGACACCAATGACTGTGTTTCGGAGGGCACGTTAAACTGTAGGTCTCGGCTGTCATTGAACATCCTTGGCAGTCGTTACGGGTAGTCAGAAGCCAGTAAGGCTGACACCAGTCTAACCAAGAGGTATTGGGTTGCCCTTGTAACTGGTTTGAGGGGTCAGATAGGGCAGTCGCTCCTTGCAAAGCACTGCTACTTCAGCTACACCCGGTTAGACTGGAAGCCGACCCCAACATAGTTGGGAAAAAGGCTCGGAGGATGGATGTGGACAGTCTAACTGAATGCAGCTGAGTACCCGTGTTTTACAAGGAGTGACTGCTCCTTGGAACTCCTCAGACGAGTTACCTGGGGCAACTCGATACCCCTTTGAAAGACTGGTGTTCTGACTTTCTGGCTACCCAAACAAAACTAGCAAATCTGGACTTGAAGTCTGATATCGGCGATCCAATTTGAGCAAGCGTGGTGATTAACGCTCATTCCTTTTCTGTGTGAGAAGAGGCCTTTGCCCAGCAGTGGGATGATAAAAGGCTGGAAATAATGATGATGAAAGCCAGATTAAGAATCAGGTAATAAAGAGTATTAAAGATGTATAACCAGGAAGCGAATGAAAATCATTAACTACTGACTATAACAGCATGTAAATAAATGCATTTACTTTATGATTTATTCAATTATTCGTATGCAGTCTTCTGGTTTCGCTTTTGTTACGAAGGGAATCATTTCTTTGTTGCGTTCTTTGACTGTAGAAGCCATATTGGTGTTTTGATCGTTTGATTGATGACTGGTTGCCATGGTAACTATACAGGCTACATATTTGTTATTGTGTGACTAAAGTTTCCTTACGAAACAAGCCCTAGCTTTAGAGTTTTATCAAATCCTGACGGCCTTAACGAATCAGCCGCAAAGAAACGTATTTTAAACAGAAAAACTTAAAGTAGGTTGTAAGCATTGTATTGAGCTAGCTTTTCCCCAGTTTAGACCCTAGGCAAGTACTTCCAGCAGGTACTCGGATAAAAGTAGGAATCTATGTCCTTTCTTGGGCTCCTTACTATCTTTGTACCTACCAAATCTCTGGCATGAAACCAAAACAGAGAGTTACTATTTCATTAATAACATTAGTGGGATTTTCTCAAGATTCTCAGTTTCTGCAAAGACGATGAACCCAACTTGAACATACCTATCTACCTAGCTATTTATAATTCCAAGTCAATCATAAATACGCAGTGAAAAGTAACCGCAAAGCCGGTAGGCAACCGATGGGTTGGCAACCTACCATTATATTGCAATACCTAACTACCTATTTAAGTTTTCACCACAAATTGACAGTCACAGCAACTGTGACTCATAAAATGGCGGCGATGAAAACAAAAACATTAGAACGGCGCGTAATTTGAAAAAGAATGGAGTTTTCTAGAATTCTTTTGTACTATTATAATGGCTGGTAAGGTTTTTAGAAGGCATCATCCATTCAGCCTTTTCAAAGCTATCCTATGTTGGGGTCGGCTTCCAGTCTAACTGGATGCAGCTGAGTACCAGTGTTTTACAAGGAGCGACTGCCTATCTGACTTTCGCAACCCAGTTACCCGTGCAAGGGTTTTGGGAAGACGATATTCGAAACTCAAAACGTAGGTATATTTTTGATAATGAACAACTAATGTTCCTAAGTTGTGAATTCTCATTAAATTTTCTTTAAAATAACTGTAAATTACAGTTAGGACATCTAGATTTGACCGGTTACTAACAAAGCTGTTTTATATTTTAAGATTTATTTGATTTAAACGAATTTAATATGCAGCCATTAACGATTTTGTTTTCTTTGTCTATGACAAAAAGTGACATTTCAAATTTCTGGCCAGTACTCAAAAAGGTTTTCAATCACCTTCCAAACTTTTTCTTAAGTTAGTACAACTTGGCGAATGAATAACGACTTGTATTTCCAATGGCTGTTTTGTGTCATGATAAATCGTTGTTGTTTTATGTGTTTTACTGCCGTGGGCCCCTTACCGGAAGCGAAGCCTTCTAAAAATAATTACCCACCTACCTACATAGACTTTTGCACGCCAATCTCTCGTCGAAAACACGCATGTTTAGTTATACAAAAACCGGTTGATTATACAAATGATTACTCAATATTTATATGCAGAAGTCAGTTAAGTAAACAGAGTTTAGTCAAGTTTGCATCAACGGTGTATAAGTAGTTAACTAGTAAAAGTAAGACATAAATATCCAACCTACAAGAGAAAGCTGACGAAACCGCTCTAGATTAAAAAACTCACCTGTATCAATTGTCGTTGATTTCACGTCAAAAACCACTTGAAAACAACAATAAGGTAAAGAACTTTTACAAAAATCACACAAAAACTCGGTAGTCTACCTTATTTAAAACTTGTAAAGAAAACCAACTTTTATATAACTGTTATAAACTTCCTATAGTTTGAACCAGTTTTTACGAGTTTATTTTATAGAAATTAGCTCGAGCAACTCACAGGTAAGTTTGTTTAGTAACTAGAATTAGTGTGTCAGTATTATTTATTTGTTTTACAATGAAAAATGTTGTTGGCGTGTCGAAATTGAGTTAAAGAAAGGCACTCGACGGGCGTAGCTTCCGACCCCCGCACACAACTGACTTCTCGTTCAATGCGGTGTTACCAGCCCACGAAGAAGGTTTTGCTTCTAAACCAACTTAACAATACACATAAGAAAACTGTCAGACTTTCTTATATTGATTACTGTAAGGTACAAAATCGTGTGCAATCATGTTTATTGAGAAAATAGATTTTTGTATTTAATCATAATCGTGATAGAACTCGTACAAAGACTATTTTATCGTTTTGAAAACGAATAAAAATACATAATTGAATGACATTAAAGGGAAAAAATATGAAGATTTCACACGTTTATGTTCCTATGTGTTGATAAGTTAATTATTGGATACAATGTTAGATTAATTTACTGAGAATCGATAATTATTATTATCAGTAAGTGGCAGTCTGAGATTTGTTATGATTTAGATGCAAAATGGTTTCCTCCTAATCGTTGATTCTGTAATAAACAACATGTTTTGCAACTTTAAACTAGTTAGTTAGAAGATAACTCAATAAAAACTGTATCAGCTAATAGCTGGCAGTTTTTAGTAACGAACCATTTTTAAATTATGTCTAAATCAAATACCTAAATATTGTTCAGTCGGTCAGATATTCAATTTTGCTTACATAACTGTGAACTGAAAAACAATGTAGAAATTATGTATATTTATTACAAGTATATAAGGATTGAGGAGGTCAGATAGGCAGTCGCTCTATGTGACACACTGGTTGGTGTTGGTGGAAGCCGACCCCAACATACCTCTACATAGTTCGGAAAAGTCTAGGCAGATGATAGCCAAGTGTGTTCCTCGCCGTATACTTTTTGTAGATCATTATTTTAATTGTGTTTTAGAGGCAACAGATGTAGCTAATTTTGAAACCTCAATACCGAAATGGGGCTCTGGATATAGGAACGATTTATAAATTTTTCAGATTTTATACGTATAAAAAGAAGATGAAATCAACCCTAAATAAAACCAAACTAGACTTTAAATAATACAGCAGCTTTAGTAGGTAAATTGCTGTAGTATTTGAAGTCAAATTTGTATTATATTTATTACGATAACAATTTTTTATATACACTTTTAGTTAAAATCACCTCAATCATCTATCATTCAAAAATACTTCCTAACTTATATACCCACTAACATTTAACATTCTCCTTACAACTTTTCCCACAAACAGGGGCAACGCTCTAACGTGGCAACACAGACAGGTGGCAAACGGTGTGGCATGCAGGTAGCTTCGTCCTAGCGTTGCATAAACTGTAAAGGTTTGTAACGGATACAACTATATGTACGAACCACGTTATATGCTACTAGTAATATGCATTTTATATGCAGGAAAAGACAATGTAGTTATTTTTCAACGTTTATTTAGATCACTATGGAGTGTGTCTGTGTTTCGGATGGCACGTTAAACTGTAGGTCCCAGCTGTCATTGAACATCCTTGGCAGTCGTTACGGGTAGTCAGAAGCCAGTAAGTCTGACACCAGTCTAACCAAGGGGTATCGGGTTGCCCGGTAATTGGGTTGAGGAGGTCAGATAGGCGGTCGCTTCTTGTAAAGCACTGGTACTCAGCTGAATCTGGTTAGACTGGAAGCCGACCCCAACATAGTTGGAAAAAGGCTCGGAGGATGATTTAGATCACTATGGAGGTAACTAATCATTTACCATCACATACCATCCTACTTAGAAAACACTAGCTGTTAGCCCGCGGTTTCACCGTAGGAACTACTCCCGTACCGGGATAAAATACAGCCTATGTTACTCGGGAAGAGTGTAGCTTTCCAACAGTGACAGAACTTTTCAAATCGGTTCAGTAGTTTGCAATATTAGTGTAAATAGATGTAATTACAAAAAAACACACAGTCAAAACAAACACACAAAACAAAAACAAATTACAGTCTGAAATCTCCAACCCGCATTGAGCAAGCGTGGT